>NC_041216.1:7583502-7584919 GCF_002837175.3 Physeter macrocephalus
AAAAACAAGACCCATCTATATGCTGTCTACAAGAGACCCACTTCAGACCTAGGGACACATACAGACTGAAGGTGAGGGGATGGAAAAAGATATTCCATGCAAATGGAAATCAAAAGAAAGCTGGAGTAGCAATACTCATATCAGATAAAATAGACTTTAAAATAAAGAATGTTACAAGAGACAAGGAAGGACACTACATAATGATCAAGGGATCAATCCAAGAAGAAGATATAACAATTATAAATATATATGCACCCAACATAGGCAACTCAATACATAAGGCAACTGCTAACAGCTATAAAAAAGGAAATTGACAGTAACACAATAATAGTGGGGGACTTTAACACCTCACTTACACCAATGGACAGATCACCCAAATTGAAAATAAATAAGGAAACAGAAGCTTTAAATGACACAATAGACCAGGTAGATTTAATTGATATTTATAGGACATTCCATCCAAAACCAGCAGATTACACTTTCTTCTCAAGTGCGCACGGAACATTCTCCAGGATAGATCACATCTTGGGTCACAAATCAAGCCTCGGTAAATTTAAGAATATTGAAATCATATCAAGCATCTTTTCCGACCACAACGCTCTGAGATTAGAGATGAATTACAGGGAAAAAAACGCAAAAAGCACAAACACATGGAGGCTAAACAATACGTTACTAAATAACCAGGAGATACTGAAGAAATCAAAGAGGAAATCAAAAAAACCTAGAGACAAATGACAATGAAAACATGACGATCCAAAACCTATGGGATGCAGCAAAAGCAGTTCTAAGAGGGAAGTTTATAGCGATACAAGCCTACCTCAAGAAACAAGAAAAATCTCAAATAAACAATCTAACCTTACACCTAAAGGAACCAGAGAAAGAAGAACAAACAAAACCCAGAGTCAGTAGAAGGAAAGAAATCATAAAGATCAGAGCAGAAGTAAATGAAATAGAAACAAAGAAAACAACAGCAAAGATCAATAAAACTAAGAAATGGGCAAATTCTTAGAAAGGTATAACCTTCCAAGACTGAACCAGGAAGAAATAGAAAATATGAGCAGACCAATCATAAGTAATGAAATTGAAACTGTGATTAAAAATCTTCCAACAAAGAAAAGTCCAGGACCAGATGGCTTCACAGGTGAATTCTATCAAACATTTAGAGAAAAGCTAACACCCATCCTTCTTAAACTCTTGCAAAAAATTGCAGAGGAAGGAACACTCCCAGACTCATTCTATCAGGCCACCATCCCCCGCATACCAAAACCAGACAAAGATACTACAAAAAAAGAAAATTACAGACCAATATCACTGATAAATATAGATGCAAAAATCCTCAACAAAATACTAGCAAACAGAATGCAACAACACATTCAAAGGATCATACACCATGATCAAGTGGGATTTATCCCAGGGA
>NC_041216.1:7584976-7655622 GCF_002837175.3 Physeter macrocephalus
AAAAAAAGCTTTTGCACAGCAAAGGAAACCATAAACAAGACAAAAAGACAACCCTCAGAATGGGAGAAAATATTTGCAAACGAAGCAACGGACAAAGGATTAATCTCCAAAATATACAAACAGCTCATGGAACTCAATATGAAAAAAACAAACAGCTTAATCAAAAAATGGGCGGAAGACCTAAATAAACATTTCAGCAAAGAAGACATACAGATGGCCAAGAGACACATGAAAAGATGCTCACCATCACTAATTATTAGAGAAATGCAAATCAAGACCACAATGAGGTATCACCTCACACCAGTCAGAATGGCCACCATCAAAAAATCTACAAACAGTAGATGCTGGAGAGGGTGTGGAGAAAGGGAACCCTCTTGAACAGTTGGTAGGAATGTAAATTGATACAGCCACTATGGAGAACAGTATGGAGGTTCCTTAAAAAACTAAAAATAGATCTACCGCATGACCCAGCAACCCCACTACTAGGCATATACCCTGAGAAAAACCATAATTCAAAATGACACATGTACCCCCAGTGTTCACTGCAGCACTATTTACTATAGCCAAGACATGGAAACAACCTAAATGTCCAATGACAGATGAATGGATAAAGAAGATGTGGTACATATATACAATGGAATATTAACCATAAAAAGGAGTGAAATTGGGTTATTCGTAGAGATGTGGATGGACCTAGAGTCTGTTATACAGAGTGAAGTAAGTCAGAAAGAGAAAAACAAATATTGTATATTAATGCATATATGTGAAATCTAGGAAGATGGTACAGGGGTTCCCTGGTGGCACAGTGGTTAAGAATCTGCCTGCCAATGCAGGGGACATGAGTTCGATCCCTGATCTCGGAAGATCCCACATGCCGCAGAGCAGCTAAGCCCATGTGCCACAACTACTGAGCCTGAGCTCTAGAGCCCGTGAGCCACAGCTACTGAGCCTGCGTGCCACAACTGTGGAAGCCTGCACGCCTAGAGCCCGTGCTCCGCAATGGAAGAAGCCACCGTAGTGAGAAGACCGTGCACCACAACGAAGAGTAGCCCCTGCTCACTGCAGCTAGAGAAAGCCCACATGCAGCAACAAAGACCTAACTCAGCCATAAATAAATAGATAGGTAGACAGAGAAATTTTAAAAAAAGGAAAATAGTACAGATGAACCTATTTCCAGGGCAGGAATAGAGATGCAGACATAGAGAATGGACATGTGGACCCTGGGGGGGTGAGGGGGGAGGATGAATTGGGAGATTAAGACTGACATATATACACTACCATGTGTAAAATAGGTGGCTAGTGGGAACCTGCTATATAGCACAGGGAGCTCAACTCGGTGCTCTGTGATGACCTGGATAGGTGGGATGGGGTATGGGGGATGGGTGGGAGGGAGGTCCAAGAGGGAGGGGATATATGTATACATATAGCTGATTCACTTCATTGTACAGCAGAAACTAATACAACATTGTAAAGCAATTATACTCCAATTTAAAAAAAAGTTAATGAAAATAGAAAATAACCCAATTTGTCATATACAGTTAGCATAATATTCAAAGGCCTAATTTGTGATACAGTGGTATGTGTGCTCTAGTAATATCAAAAAAGATGTAACTTTAGGTCTGATAACTACTGTAATTTTAATGTAATTTTGAAATGAAATATTTTGAGATGTGACAGTTGGAACACGAGAACATCTATGGTTTCCCTTGGTGACAAAGGGAAAGGTACTGTTCAATTCAATTCCTCCCCCCCCCAAGAAAAAAGTACGTGCAAATTTTGCCTATGAAATATCCTAACCGTGTATAGTTTTCCACAGAAACTTGGTTCCCCCTGCACCCCCCACCCCCAGTTCCCAGGAGAATTTATCAGCTGCTCTTTTTTTTTTTCCAATAATACCAGTGGGGCATTCTCTCTACTCCCATTCCCACCATCTCAGACCTTCCATTGGGATACTATTTGATGAACTTGGTTAAAGTATGAATTCCCAAATGACCTTAACCGTATAGTTCCTAAGATAGCAGGCGTTCTGTCTCTACTTCCTTCTTGGTTGCCAGCCAGCAGTTTCCAAGTTAACTGGAGAAGTCAAGCTTGTTACCTGAGATTTAAGAATGCTGGAGGCAACAGCACTGTCTAAATATTTCCAGAGTTGTTCACAGCTTTCTAAAAGTATTTGATGAATTTCCTTCTGGCAGTAATTCTTATATTCTATAGGCTTTTCTACTCTGCTACTTGGAATTATGAAACCTGGTCTAGATTTTGTGCCAGTTTATTAGAATTCTGTCTTTTGAGAGGTGGTAATATTAAGTAAGCATTGTTAGTTCCAGAGTCTCCTGTTTTGGGGATCCTCCAGGTAATTCATATGAGAGACCTGTATTCTCTGCTTTGTCAAGACTTTAGAAAGAAAGGGATTGGCTCTGCCTTCCTGTTTTCACCCTGGGTAAGCTTTCTGTGTGCTCCTACTAACAGTGAGTTCTATCTAGACTTTCCCAAAGGAAAAGTCTAAGATTCTACCAACTGTAAGCCCTTTTTGGTAAGGATTTAGTATTACTTTTGTTTAGGCCCTGGGAGCAGAGCCAGGCTCTGGCCGTGTGGGCAGGAGAGGAACTGATCTAAAATTGGAGCTTATTTTCTTTTTTTTTTTTTTTTTTTTTTTGCGGTACACGGGCCTCTCACTGTTGTGGCCTCTCCCGTTGCGGAGCACAGGCCCTGGACGCGCAGGCCCAGCGGCCACGGCTCACGGGCCCAGCCGCTCCACGGCACGTGGGATCCTCCTGGACCGGGGCACGAACCCGCGTCCCCTGCATCGGCAGGTGGACTCCCAACCACTGCGCTACCAGGGAAGCCCCATCTTACCTTTTATCCAAGTTACTTCTAGAATCCAATATTGACTCTTCCACTGCTTCCCAGCTTCCTCCTCTGATGCATCCTTTTTCTCAAGAGTAACAATAATGAAAACTGAATCTCAGAGAGGTTAAATTACTTTTCAGAGGTTAAATTACTAGTAAATGATAGATCTAGAGCTGAAACTAGAACCCTTGTCTTTTAATCTAAGAGGAAGAATTATGATCCACTGAATAGATGAAAAAGAACTGCTCCCTCTCCCACATTTTTGTTATTGAATACATAATGGAGCAACATTAAATAACATTTAATTTTAAAAAACCACTCAAATTCCCACTAACTGAACATATAAACTAATACATCAGAGTACCTCCTCCCCTTATTGGGAACTATTGGGACTAATTTTTTTAGCAACACTAAAGCAAGCTAACCTCCCCCAGACATTACCTGTCATCAGTTCCTCATCAGTTATTCCTGGTCACTGTTGAAGATATAAGTGCTTCAGATCATCTGTTCTCTCCCAGGCTCTATTCCTTTGAGCTAATACAAAGGATCAGATTGTCAGATAAGACTCACAAGAATCAGAGATCTTACCCATTACTAAGCTTTAGTAATCCTTTTTTTTTTTTTTTTTTTTTGCTGTGTTGGGTCATCGTTGCTGCGCGTGGGCTTTCTCTAGTTGTGGTGAGCGGGGGCTACTCTTCGTTGCAGTGTGCAGGCTTCTCATTACGGTGTCCTCTCCTGTTGCGGAGCACGGGCTCTAGGCGTGCGGGCTTCAGTAGTTGTGGCTCGCGGGCTCTAGAGCGCAGGCTCAGTAGTTGTGGTGCACGGGCCCAGCTGCTCCGCGGCATGTGGGATCTTCCTGGACCAGGGCTCGAACCCGTGTCCCCTGCATTGGCAGGCGGATTCTTAACCACTGCGCCACCAGGGAAGCCCAGTAATACTTTTAAGAATATGGAAATCAAGAGGTATAAGTGAAGTAGGGAGAGTCTGGCACATCCTGTATGAACCCGCAGGTTGTTCCTTCCCTCGTTGAACATGTTCTCTCCAGCCCAGAGTAGTGGATGAGATCTGTAACTGAGGCTTCCAGGTCACCTCACAAAGCAGGGAGAATGTTTGGGTTATGAAACATTTCTCTGTTATACTACCAGATAGTTGTATAGCTTATGCGACATTCTTTGAGGAGCCATGGAAGCAAAAGAAGTCCTCCCCACCTGCTTTTATCTCCTCCTCTTTCAAGATCTTAATTTAACCAGAGCTGCTAGTAACAACTAAGGAATTAGAATTTTTTGCTACCTTCTCTTCGACCTTGTAATCTCCATAAATCCCCTTGACCATTTCCCTGGAGTCTAAACATGTTCCCCTCTCCCCCGCATTCCATTGGTAAGACATCCTCTGAAACTTGCCTGAAAGCTTTCACCATTTTATACCAAGGATGGATAGGCAGCCATCCTGTCATCAGTTCCTCATCATATTTTTCCATCTTCTTTTTTTCTTGCTATGAAGTGCCTTAACCATTACAATTTGTGTGAGTCTGATTTGACATTCCCATATAAATTAGTGCTTTTCAACTCACTGGCACTTACCACCCCTCCCTTCCTAACTTTTTAACTGTGACAAGAATCCACTGAGTTACTAAACCCCCTCTATACTCTAACTCGTCAGTCAGGACATTGGATAGAGAGAATGTTCTGAGACCTGGCTTTCTCTTGGGGAAATACATATTTCTCTCTAGCCTGCAGGCAGTGGTTGCTCATTCTCCCATATCCCATTTACCTCTGAGTTTGGAGGTGGAGCTGACTCCTCACTGTTATTTCTTGAACACTACTCCTCCACTTTCATGTAAAAACTTCTTCTTTTTGAGGTTTATAACACTTCTTACCCCTAATCATTACTCATCTACCAACTGTCATTCACCTTCTCTGATTTATTGTGGCATATGGGCCTCATCTCTTTTCAAAGTTCTGCCATCAGGGCTTCCCTGGTGGCGCAGTGGTTAAGAATCCGCCTGCTAATCCAGGGGACATGGGTTTGAGCCCTGGTCCAGGAAGATCCCACATGCCGCGGAGCAACTAAGCCCGTGTGCCACAACTACTGAGCCTGCGAGTACAACTACTGAAGCCTGCACGCCTAGAGCCCATGCTCCGCAACAAGAGAAGCCACCGCAATGAGAAGCCCGTGCACCACAACGAAGAGTAGCCCCTGCTCGCTGCAACTAGAGAAAGCCTGCATGCAGCAACAAAGACCCAACTCAGCCAAAAAAAAAAAATCTTGCCATCAGCCTGGATGTCTTCAGTATGACCCTCTCATTACCTGGCCATCTGACAGTTCATTTGTTCATTCTTCAAATACTTCCTTCATGCATACATGCATTTATTTGTGCATTCATTCGAAAAGCGTTTTTGATCACCTACAATGTGATGTGCCGAGTCCTATGCTAGAATTGAAGATACAGTGGTGAGGGGGGGAAAAAGCCAGATGTGGTCCTCTCATCCTGGAGCTTACAGTGAAGCTGTGGGGGAAGGACATTGAACAGATGATCACACAAATACATGTAACTTTATAAGTACTATGATTACTTTGAAGGAGAGAGGCAACAGGGCCCAAAGGATGTACTAGAGAGACCTGTCTTAGCATGGAGGCTTCTCTGAGGAAATGATGGTTGAACTGCAACCTCGTGTGAGGAGTTAACTGGTTAAAGAAGGGAGGCAAGAAAATTCCAAATAGCGGGGGCAGCATGTACAAAGCCCAGTTAGGAAGAGGGAGCGTGGTGCACTTGAGGAATGAATGAAGTCTGGTGGTGGAACATGATGAAGGAGGGAGAGCATGATACAAGGTGGGGCTAGAAAGGTAGGCAGGGTCCAGATCATACAAGATCTTTTTAGGTTATGTTAAGGATTTTGATTCATTCAAGGGAGTGAAGCCATTGAAAATTTTAATATTTTAAAAATTTATTTTTCCAGATATAATACATATACATTGTACAAATTCGAAAGGTATAAAAGGGTATTTAGTGAACAAACAACTCTCATCTACCTAGTTTCCCCTCCTAAAGGCAACCATGCCAGTTTCTTGAATATTTTTCCAAAAATAGTCTATGCATACACACACACACACACACACACAATTGTATTCTTTTTCCCCACACACAAGTTGTAGTATACTGTACACACTGCTATGCACCTTACTTTTTCCACATAATGTTTTAATGTTTCCTGGACATCATTTCATATCAGGACTATAAAGAGTGGCCTTATTCATCCTAGCAACTGCATAAATCTTCCTTAGTTTATTTAACCAGTTCTCTGTTGAGGGATGTATAAGTTATTTCCAATATTTTTCCTTTCAAACAAGGTACAGTAACTATCTTTGATATCGTGTCACGTATATGATAATGTATCTGATAAATAAGTTCCAAAGTTAGCTACGTTTATTCTTTAAAGACTGAATTTCTTTCCTTCATAACACTCCATTAGTTTGCGGTTCTACGTTTATTATGTCTATTTAATCACTGTCTCCCCCATCTAAATTATAAGCTCCATCAAAGAGATACCTAGCATGAAACAGATGCTCAATAATATTTGTTGGGGATTTCCCTGGTAGTCCAGTGGTTAAGGCTCCGCGCTTCCACTGCAGGGGGCTCGGGTTCAATCCCTGGTCAGGGAACTAAGATCCCACATGCTGCTCAGTGCTGCCAAAAAAAAGCTTAAAAAAAATTTTTTTTGAATGGATGAATGAGTAAGGAGATAAGGATAATAGCTAGATGGGAAGTAAGGGCGCCTTATTAGTTAAAGCTTTGAGGTTATCTTTCACACCAGACATAAATAATTTGCATCTCTATAAAAATCAAAGTCACTTGGAACTTATCTCTTCTATAAGTTAACATCTAAATTTAGGCTCTACTCAATAGTAAATAGTAAGTCAAACAAAAGTATATTCTCTTACACCAGGGGTTGGCAAACTTTCTTAAAGGGCCAGATAGTAAATATTTTAGGCTTTACTGGTCTTACGATAACTCTATTGCAGCTACTTAACTCTGCCATTAGAACAGAAGCAGCCATAGGTAATACATAAATAAATGAATGTGACTATGTTCCAGTGAAACTTTATTTACAATAATAGGCAGCAGCTGGAGTTGGCCCTTGGGCCATAGTTGGCTCCCCTGGTTTAATGAATCAGTAATGATAACCCTTCTTTCATTCCTGATATTGTCAATTTGTAACTTTTCTCTTTTTTTCTGTCATCAGTCTGACTGCAGCTTTATCACTATTATTGACCTTTCAAACAACAAGATTTTGGTTTCATTGATTTTTCTCTGTTGTTTTTTGTTTGTTTTCTGTTTTCAGTGGTTACTCTTATCTTTATCTTTTCCTTTCTCTGCTTATCTTGGATATAATTTACTCTCTTTTTTTTCTGTCTTTTATGATGAAAGCATAAGATCTGTTTTTTTTCCTGTGAAAGTTTGGCCTTTATTTTTCCAGATCTTTTTGAATGCATATATCTACAAACAAAAAAGCTTCATTTTAAAGAATATAAATAAGACCATAATATATAAATTTTCTGCAACTTGCTTTTTTAACTTAACAAGGTATCATGGGGATTTCTTTGGCTGCATATAGAACTCTACCTAATTCTTTTCACCTGCTGTATAGTATTCTGTAGAAACTGTTTCTATATTGATAGACATTTAGGCTCTTCAAATATTTTACAGTACAAACTGTACTATAATGAAATCCTCACAAGTGGGAAGTTCTCCAGGATACAGGGACACAGAATATTTTTGTTAGATGTATAATTTATTGAATGTCTTCTCTTTGATGCTCAGAAGGAATAAACTACTTCTATGTGATTTACCACAATAACCAGATTTCATGGCTCTTTCTTTGCTATGAATTATCTTATGTTGTTTAAGGGCTGAACTTTGGGGAAAAGTCTTCCCATATTAATTTTGTTTATAAGACTTTTCTCTGGTATGGCTTCTCTGATGTCCAATAAAAACTGAGCTCTTCATATGGGCTTTCCCACAGTCATTACATCAGTAGGGTTTATTTCCACTATGACTCTTCTGATGTCCAGCAAAGGATGTATACCTGAAAGATTTTCCACATTTACTGCAGTTATAGGGTTTCTCTCCTGTATGCATCTTTGATGATTAATAAGAGTTGAGCTCTTCCTAAAGGCTTTTCTGCATTCATCATACCAGTATGGTTTCTCATCAGTATGGATTTTCTTATGTTCCAACACAGTTGCGTTATCCCTGAAAGCTTTCCCACATTCATTACACGTAAAAGGCCTTTCTCCACTATATATTCTCTCATGATGAGTAAGGGCTACCTTCTGAGCAAAGACTTTCTCGTAGTCTTCACATTTGTAAGGGCTTCTGACTGGTCTGAATTCTCTGATGACTTAAAAGGATAGAGTTTCTGAAAGCTTTTCCACATGCATTGCATTTATAGGGTTTTTCTCTAGAATGAATTCTCTAATGATTAATAATTGTTGAGTCCTTCTTGAAGAATTTCCCACATTCAGTACATCTATAAGGTTGTTTTCTTATGTGAATTTTATGATGATTAAAAGAAATGAGCTGCTCATAATGGCTATCAAACACTGTTTATGTTTATGGGATTTCTTACCAGTATGATATCTCTGGTGTCTAATAAAGGAGGAATTTGAAGACTTTCCTACATTATAGTACTACTTCTCTGTGGAGCTTCTGCCCTCCCACTTCAGGCCTATATCAATTATGACACTTTTTTTTTTTTTTTTTTTTTTTTTTGTGGTACACAGGCCTCTCACTGTTGTGGCCTCTCCCGTTGTGGAGCACAGGCTCTGGATGCGCAGGCTCAGCGGCCATGGCTCATGGGCCTAGCCGCTCTGTGGCATGTGGGATCTTCTTGGACCGGGACACGAACCCGTGTCCCCTGCATCGGCAGGCGGACTCTCAACCACTGCACCACCAGGGAAGCCCCAATTATGACACTTTTTGTTTGCCCTTTCAGAGCAGACGGTTCAGAATTATTTTGCTTTAGGGCTGACATCTTTGTTTCAAACCAGTACGCCTGGACTGCACAGGTACCTGGTGGAACTTCTCACACTTCCATCCAGGGCTCTGCCCCTTGCTCCACCTGGGCTATTAATTTTGGTTTGAAAGAGAGAAAAGCCCCATAACAACAGATTCCTGTAGATTTCCAACATCATATCTCTGTACATGTCCATTGAATGGCATCCAGGTGTCTTCATTCAATCTGGGTAGAGGCCATAGCCTCATCCCCAAATGTCAAGGATCCCTAGATCTAGGCTCTTGGTAGTCTTGGAGCCATCTGTCTTCTGAAGTATTCTTCCACGCAAGGGCAGAGAACGCTGCTTAGGCCAATAGTTCTGGATGCTAGAAGTCCAAAATCAAGGTGTTGGCAGGGTTGGTTCCTTCTGAGACTCTGAGTAGAATCCTTCTTTGACTCTTCCTAGCTTCTGGTGGTCACTGTCAATCCTTGACTTTCCTTGGCATGCAGCTGTATCATTTCATTCTCCGCTTCTGTCATCACATGGCACTCTCCCTATGTGTCTTTCTAGATCATTGATTTTAGACTTTCTTCTTTTCTACAATAAGCATTTAAAGCTATAAATGTCCCTCTAAACGTTGCTTTAACTGCATCCCACTAATTTTAATATGTTCTGTTTTCAGTTTCATTTAGTTCAAAATACTTTCTAAACTTTCATGCAGTTTTAACCTACACTTGGTGTAAATTAGTATTATACCAAGGGAACCACTATCCAGCTGTCTGGAGGTCTTTCTCTATGTAGCTTCGTCCTTTCCGGTAGTCTCTAGCTATCATAGTCACCCTGAATTCTGTTTCCTCAACTCAGCAAGACCACCCTACTCTGCTTGGGTTCTTCCTGTTACACAGTCTGCAGCATGCCTATCCTGTAAACGGAAAGCCAAGGTGGTCCTAGAGCTCACCCTTGTTTATTTCCTTTTTCTCTGGGATCACAGCCCCAGACCACATGTTGTTCAGTGTCCAAAAACAATTGTTTCATATATTTTGTCTAGTTTTCTAGTTTCTCATGGTAGGAAAGCAAGTCCTATGGCAATTTCTCCTTCAAGGGCAGAAGTGGAGGTTACAGTACATTAAAAAAAATTAAATAAAATAGTGGCTTATAGAAAACTGAACGTTATTTTCATCTTTGTGGACCTTTTCACTATATTAAATATGAGAGACTTTTTCTGAGAAGAATGATGGAAAGTTGATATAAAGGTAACTGACAGTAGTTAACTGATGTAACAATTTACTGATTTCAACAAACTCTGTACACTCAGCTGTTACCAAGATTCATACCGTTGGTTATTGTTTAGGAAGGTGGATGAGGAAATGAGCATTTCCATAGCTTTTGGTAACTTCGTTTTTTTCATAGTTTCTATTTATTCATCTTTTCTTAAGTAAGTTCTATTTTTTTCTGGCCTCTAAATTGTCTTGTCTGATGTTAGGTTGGTGCCCATGTTTCTCTCTTTTTGTTTAAAGAACAATGGCAGGGACTTCCCTGGTGGCGCAGTGGTTAAGAATCCGCCTGCCAATGCAGGGGACACAGGTTCGATCCCTGGTCTGGGAAGATCCCACATGCCACGGAGCAGCTGAGCCTGTGCGCCACAACTACTGAGCCTGTGCTCTAGAGCCTGCAAGCACAGCTACCGAGCCCACGTGCCACAACTACTGAAGCCCGCACGCCTAGAGCCCGTGCTCCGCCACAAGAGGAGCCACCTCAATGAGAAGCACGCACACTGCAACAAAGAGTAGCCCCCGCTCGCTGCGACTAGAGAAAGCCTGCGTGCAGCAATGAAGACCCAACGCAGCCAAAAATAAATAAATAAAAAATAAATAAATTTTGAAAAAGAAAGAAAGAAAGAACAGTGGCAGATTGGCTGCCATAGTGCTTGACTCCATAATCCAGAAGGCTGCCTATTTTTCTCTTATCTCTCAGTTGACTGGTGTCCACATTTAGTAATTGTTTCCTGGGAGTCACGATGGCTTTGGCAGATTATCCAGTTGTTGCTTTAGTCAGTCATAGCCCTTTTTCAGTTATGTGTACATGCAGACATGACTATCCATCTATTCAGTGGTTTGATTCTACTACATATTTCCTATATGTAATTCTACAATAAAATTTTATGTTATAACCCCAGGGCTAGGGCTAGGGTGAAGAAAGAGGTACCTAGGGTATGAAATTTCAGGAAACATTCACTCTCAAGATAGGGGTAAGCTGGGACTTCCCTGGTGGTCCAGTGGCTAAGACTCTGCACTCCCAATGCGGGCCGAGGTTCGATCCCTGGTCAGGGAACTAGATCCCACATGCAGCAACTAAGAGTTCGCATGCTGCAACTAAGACCCTACGCAACCAAATAAATAAATAAATAAACATATATATATATATATATATATTTTTTTTTAAAAGGTTGGGGTAGGCCAGCCCTGCGCTTACATGACTCTAAGAGTGAGCACTCTAAGAGTGTGCCTGAGGCATCTCTCTTGCCTCATCCTGGTTCTGGCCTTGTATAACCCTGACCATAGTTGGTTACAGACACCTATATAACTAAGACCTTAAAATGAACTCTGTATAAGAACTTTAATTCAGAACATGCTTTGACTTTATTTCATCTAAGAAAACAGAAATGAGGTGATATTTCAGGAAAATCAGTACCATGCCTGAAAACATTCAGTGGCTCAAAAGTTTATCTGTAAGGGACATTAGCCGGAATTTTGGACCATGTTATCTAGGTTAACCACAGTAGGTCATTGCTGTGCTTCTATTCCTTTATTTCTTTTTCTCTTTTTTAAAATTAATTTTTATTGGAGTATGGTTGCTTTACAATGTTGTGTTAGCCTCCAATATTTCTTATTATGACACGGCTTAGAACTTAGAAGTTCATTCTAGCAGAATACCTCTCATGATTAAAATTTTTGGTAAGCTTGACTGACTACTGCTCTGGCTGATGCTGTGATATGCAAAACCACCTGACTTTGGCAAACCATTGATTAGAGAATGGATGAACCTGAATCCTGCAATAGGTCAAGAGTACTCAATTTGTGTTGCTACCAGTTCAGTGGGCAGAGTACTCCATCTTCTTCAGCTGGCTGCTCTTCTGGTCCCATAATCTTCATACTGTCCCTGAGAAATGCCTTGGAGGTGAATGTGAGGTCAAGTGGTGGGACTCTGCCCCCATCCTTCAGTACACTTCCATCAGAAGAGCTCTTTTGTTTTTTTTTGTTTCATGAACTGGAGTTCTGTTTAAAAGGTCTACATGCAAGGGACTCATTGAGGAGGGGAGCCAGTGATGAATGTGGAGCAGTACTTCTACAAGCTAAAATATCCTGAGCCAAAAAACTCTCTTTTGTGTCTTTTATTCCACTTACTAGACAGCTTTCCCACCCTCTTAAAAACCAATCTTCAAAACAGCCTCAAATGTTGGTATTCAGGACTCTTTACAGAGCTGTAGTCTCTGTTTTTATTTCATTTTTAAATGTTTTCATTCTTTGTTTTTAGATGCCAAGGAGAGCAGGTGCCAGCAGACGAAGACACAATTTGGAGTTGGCCTGAGATCTGGGGGAGTAAATCACCTCCGGCTTCTTGAAGGAACCCCCTCTCTCCAGACATGTTGGGCTGCCTGCTGCCAGGGCTCTGCCTGCCATGCCTTTTGGTGGTTAGAAGGGATGTGCATTCAGGCAGACTGCAGCAGGCCCCAGAGCTGCCAGGCTTTTAGGACAGACTCTTCCAATTCTATGCTGGTGTTTTTAAAAAAATTCCAAATTGCAGATGACTTGGACGTTCTACCTGAAGATGATGTACCACATATTCTGGGGCTAGGTTGGAGCAGGGTATCTTGGAGGAGGCAGAGCCCACCCAGAACTCCACTCAGACCTACTTTATCTTCCAGTGACCAGCAGAGCTTCATCAGGAAGCTTCGGAAGAGAGAGAGTCCCAGTGAAAAAGTAGCTACAGTGACGCAGCCTTCTAAAATGAATGAGCAAGGTGATCTGAATACCACTAGCTCTGCAGAGGTAAGCATATTATGAATAAGGAGCAAAGAAACTGTTTAATCTGCTTTTACATTTGGCATACATGAGTTATGAAGCTGGTGCTTGTGGGCCAGTGTTCATAGGCTGAGGAGTGTATGTATAAAGCTGCTTGGTGTCATCTTAGTAGGTGCTGCTGCCCAGATGTTCAAGGTAATTTGACCTTAGAGATGTTCTTTCCGTGCAAGTCTGACCATTGTTTTGGTAAAAGCAGAAAGCTGCTCATTATCTAGTCTAAGCTGGTTCTTGGCTACAGGTAAGTGCAGTTGTGTGGGTGTCAGTCTCCACCAATAATTCTGCAGTGTTTTCTGCCAGATTG
Source organism: Physeter macrocephalus (assembly GCF_002837175.3). Classification (NCBI taxonomy): domain Eukaryota; kingdom Metazoa; phylum Chordata; class Mammalia; order Artiodactyla; family Physeteridae; genus Physeter; species Physeter macrocephalus. The sequence continues at coordinate 7,598,201 of NC_041216.1, forward strand.
CAAAACACTTGATTGATGTGGTTGCAGTCAAGTTCTCCTCCTCCTCCCCCGTCTCCCTCCTGTAAACACATTTCTTATGAGGTAGTTTCTATTCCACTCTGAAGTAACCATGCCTGGTATTGCAGATTAAGACCTGACCTGCTGGGCTGGGAAGCTGGATGTGGCCATTAGCCCAGAGGTCTCGGGTGAATTCTTACCAAGCTTTGTATGCCAAGGGAGATACCACCGGTAGAGTTTATCCTGCTTGTTATGTTTCTTCATTGTTGATCTTCCTGGGCAAATGATTAAAAGGAATGACTCACTCTGTGCTCATTCTCCCTTGATTGCTGTGACTTATTTTTGTATTTGTTTTGTCCTAGTGGTCTCTATCAAGTTGAAGCCATAGTAGGGAGGCTACTACATGCTAGGCACTGTGTGTGCTAATCATTATATTATGTCATTTTGTTTAATTTTCATAGCAATATTTCCAAGTATGTATTATTAGCCCCGTTTTACTAGTGAGGAAACTGAGGCCCAAAGAGGTTAAACAATTTGATCATACAGCTAATGAATAACAAAGTTAGAATTGGAACCCAGATTTAACATTAAGAAAAAACCTTTCAGTGCAATATTAGAGATACAGTGTTAGGTTCAACATGCCCATAAACATTTATGGACATTTATTATAAATGTCAGGTACTTTTCTGAGCGCTAGAGATATAAAGGTAAACAAGACATGATCTGTGCCCTCAGGGAGTTTACAGTCTAGTGGAGACGCAGGCATGAAGATGGGTATTTATGATAGTGTATAATTATTGCATTAGTTGATTTAGGAACAGTAGGAACACAAAAGAAGAAGTGATCCTCCTGAGCAGGCATGTGATGTGTATGTACAGGGAAGACTTCACTGACATGCTTATTTCTTGAAGCACGTGTAGGATTTCACTAGGGGTTTAAAGGTAATAACATTCTGGAGGGAGATCCAGTGTATGCAAAGGCTTGGTTACACATTTACTATCTGCAAGGTCCTGTACTAAAAGCAAGGCACTAGGAATATTATAGCAAATAAGATCATGATTCCTGCGCTAATGGAGCTTACACTCTGACAAGGAAAGTAGACATGACATTTATGATAATTAAATAATTATAAGCTTGATGCACATTATGAGAGGGTAAGTGGAGTGCTATAAGAGCATCTAACAGAGACCTAATCGAGACTGAGGGCCACCCTAAGTAAGGAAAGCTTAAGCTGAGACTTAAAGTAGAAGTAGGAATTTGGAAAAGAAACAGGCAAAGAGTAATTCAGGCAGAAGGAATAACAATTTCAAAGTTTGTTAGGTGCCCTAGAAAATTGGAAGATCAGGAAGTTGGGAGAGACTGGTCTTGCTTGGCAGACAGAGCAGGAGAGCTAGTGGAGAAAGAACAGGCTTCAGAGGTGTGCAGAGCCTTGAGGCCTTCTTAAAGTATTAGTTTATCTTAAGCAGGGAATGAAATGATCAGATATGTTTTGTGTGGTGAGTAGACTGGAGAAGTGCAAGAATGTACGTGGAGCAATCAAGTAGGAGGCTCTTCAGGCAAGGGAACCATCTCACTAAAGAAGGCAGTTGAAGATACGGGAAAGGGGGTAAATGATAAATACTCCCTCAGAGCTGAGGTTCTCAAACTTTAACAAGTGTCAGAATCACTTGGAGGCCTCGTTCAAAACAGCTTGCTGGGCCCCAGCTCCAGAGTTTCTGATTCAGTAGGTTTAGAGTGGGGCCTGAGAATTTGCATTTGTTACAAGTTCCTAGAGTGCTGATGCTGCTAGTCTGGGAACCACACTTTGAGAACCATGCCTTATAAGGCAGGTGGGTTAGAATCCAGAGCACAGGGCTTCCCTGGAGGCGCAGTGGTTGAGAATCCGCCTGCCAATGCAGGGGACACGGGTTCGATCCCTGGTCCGGGAGATCCCACGTGCTGCGGAGTAGCTAATCCCGAGTGCCACAGTTACTGAGCCTGTGCTCTAGAGCCCGCGAGCCACAACTCCTGAAGCCGGCGTGCCTAGAGCCCATGCTCCACAACAAGAGAAGCCACCACAAGGAGAAGCCCCTGCACCACAACGAAGAGTAGCCCCCTCTCACCGCAACTAGAGAAAAAGCCCGCGCGCAACAGGAATAAAGACGCAGACGTAGAGAATGAACTTGAGGACACGGGGAGGGGGAAGGGTAAGGTGAGATGAAGTGAGAGAGTGGCATGGACTTATATATACTACCAAATGTAAAATAGATAGTGAGAAGCAGCCACATAGCACGGGGAGATCAGCGCGGTGGTTTGTGACCACCTAGAGGGGTGGAATAGGGAGGGTGGGAGGGAGACACAAGAGGGAGGAGATATGAGGATATATGTATGTGTATAGCTGATTTACTTTGTTATAAAGCAGAAACTAACACACCATTGTAAAGTAATTATACTCCAATAAAGATGTTAAAAAAAAAACCCAAATGGAAGGACCTTCTACAAAACTAGTAGTGTTAAAATATGTCAAGATCATGAAAAAGAAAGACAGAACTGTCATAGACTGGAGGGAACAAAGGAGATACAACTAAATGCAGCGTTGGATGCTGGATGAGTCATGGACAAGAAAAAAGACAGTGGAAAACAGGCAATATTCAAATAAGGTGATTAGTTAACAGTACTATATGAATGTTAATTTTCTGGCTTCAATATATATGTAAGGGGGCTTCCCTGGTGGCGCAGTGGTTGTGAATCCGCCTGCCAATGCAGGGGACACGGGTTCGAGCCCTGGTCTGGGAAGATCCCACATGCCGCAGAGCAACTAAGCCCGTGCGCCATAACTACTGAGCCTGCGCTCTAGAGCCTGTGAGCCACAACTGCTGAGCCCGTGTGCCACAACTACTGAAGCCCACGTGCCTAGAGCCCGTGCTCTGCAACAAGAGAAGCCACCGCAGTGAGAAGCCCGCGCACCACAACGAAGAGTAGCCCCCACTCACCGCAACTAGAGAAGAGCCCGCGCGCAGCAGCGAAGACCCAACACAGCCAAAAATAAATAATAATTAAAAAATAAATAAATTGTAAAAAAATCAATTAAAAAATATATATATATGTAAGATGTTAACCTTAGGAGAGACAAGGTGAAGAGTATTTAGGAACTCTGTACTATGTTTGCAACTTTGCAAAATAAAAAGTTTTTAAAAAGGCAGTGCCTGACACACGCACACACACAAAAAACCTGCGCGCAGCAATGAAGACCCAATGCAGCCAAAAATAAATAAATAAATAAATAAATTTATTAAAAAACAAAAAAGAATCCAGAGCACAGAGCACAAGATTAGCCTTAAGCAGGAGGAGAGACATCTCCTTCATTGTGATAGGAAGGAAGAAATGGGTGGATATAGTTGCAGCTAAGGTGGACTTTTAGGTTTGATAGGAGGAAACTGTGGTAGTTCTAATCTCATTCTTGTTTTTTCTGAAGTGGGATAGATCATTTATTGAAAGTAGAAGTAGAGGTAGGTAGAGTGGGGTTAGGTGGGTAGTAGGCAGGAAAATGAGAGGTCTGGAGAGAGTGGTAAAGGCCTGAAATGGCCATTGTGAGGGGTAGGAGACTGTAAACTAGGTAAGGAAATAGAAAGATTGCTGGGTGTCAGTGAAGGTGGAGACCATGAATTTATAATTATAGTTGTATGATTCTCCTCAGTAGCTCTCAGCAACCCTGTCAAGAAAAGGCTGATAGTTTGATTCATCCAAGATTAGAACTTTGCCAATTTTGTGTAGAAGGAAATTGGGGCGTTGAGACTGAGGTTGTTGTCAAGAGAGTGGATGAAAGAGAGATATAAGAAGAAAGGAAAAGAGACAAAAATAGGAGGGGCTGAAAGAGATTCAGTAGAGGAGTCTGGCATTCAGAGGTTTCGATGATGGGAAGCAGATATAGGGGGACAGGTAAATGTGCTGGAAGGACAGAAGGTAGTCGTCAGAGAGTGAGATTTGAATTTAATATTCTGGAGGTGGAGAAGATACGGTGATTAGAGGATCTAGGGTGAAGCTATGGAAGAGAGTTGCTGGGGTAGAGCAGAGAAGAAATTTATTGGTGACAGGGAGCTCATAGAACATGTTGAATGAGTTATCCATGTAGACACTGAGATAGACTTTAATAAGGATGATGATAATGATGACAGCAGTAGTAGCTGATGTTTACTGAGTACTTACTACTATTAGTAAGTACTATGTACTTAGTACTATGTCAGGTACTATTTCGAACGCTTTACACGAATCAACCCTTTTAATCTATGCAACAAATCCTGTGAATTACTATTACCATCTTTATTTTATAAATGAGGAAACTCAGGAAAAGAAAGGTTAAGGAACATGGCAACATAGCTATATGTGGTAGTAGTACCAAGACTGGAACCCAGCAGTCTGATTCTATCTGGAGTCTGTCCTCTTAATCTGCTTACTCTTGAGGCAACACTTGCAGTGAAGAGGAATTTTGAGATCCAGATGTCAAAGCCATCAGTAAAGTAGGAGGAGTAATGAGTAAGTTGAGAGATGACAGCTATGATGAGAGTTGAATTATTGTGCAGCAAGATAGCAAAGAAGAGGTTTTTACAAAGAAGATAGAAGAGTAATGATTTGCAAAGGCATTGAGAAGGGGAGCAAATAAAATAGCAACCTACCTTTAATCCTAAAGTGTGGGAGAATAAGTAGCCATCATATTGTAGAGATAGATGGGAAACAGTATCCTCAGGGGAGGGCAGGCTTACACTTAAGAATAGGAGGTCAGGGCTTCCCTGGTGGCGCAGTGGTTAAGAATCCGCCTGCCAGTGCAGGGGACGCGGGTTCGTGCCCCGGTCCAGGAAGATCCCACATGCCGCGGAGTGGCTAGGCCCATGAGCCACAACTACTGAGCCTGCGTGTCTGGAGCCTGTGCTCCGCAATGGGAGAAGCTGCAACAGTGCGAGGTCCGCGCACCGCGATGAAGAGTGGCCCCCGCTCTCCACAACTGGAGAAAGCCCCGCTCGCCGCAACTGGAGAAAGCCCTCGCATAGAAACGAAGACCCAACACAGCCAAAAATAAATATAAAAGATAAATACATAAATTTAAAAAAATATTCCGTGAATGTTTAAAAAAAAAAAAAGAATAGGAGGTCAGGGACTTCCCCGGTGGTCCAGTGGTTAAGACTCCGAGCTTCCAATGCATGGGGTTTGCGTTCAACCCTTGCTCCGGGAACTAAAATCCCACGTGCCATGTGGTACGGCCAAAAAAAAAAAAAAAAGAGTAGGAGGTCAGGGATTACTTTATGGGCATGTGACCTGTACAGTCCCCACACTGAGAAAGGCCTTGTTCTTGATTTAATGCTCTGCTCTCGTTATCTTGAAATTCTTAATTTTTGAACATGGAAACCCAAATTTTCATTTTGCACCAGATCCTGAAAATTTGTGTAGCCTCTCCTGCAGGAGGTATAGGGAACAAAACATGAAATGATTGAGCATACAGGTGACTTTCTGATCATTTGAATTGAATATTTGGAAGAAAAGGAGGTTGGGTTTTAAAGGAGAGGAAGTATAGATCATTGTAGGTATAACAGTGTGGTGTGGTAAATGGTTCACAACTGGGTTTTCCCCCAGAAAACAAAATCAAGCCCTGAGTTGTAGACTTTGCCAGTTTTCATGGTGTAAATACTACCACCGTGACCAATTTCAAGCTACCAACATGAAGTCACTGAACACAGATTTGGCAGAGATGAACATAGTCGGCATATGACCTGGCTCTAGCACACCACAGGATAATTATGATCAATAAAATTGGACCAGTAAAATTAGAACTATTGTAGATTTAGGCCTGACGGTCTTCTGGAAGATGATAAAAACTCAAACTTAGGCCTTACGAAATTCAGGTATATGCTGGAGGGAGGATCCTGAAGTTGTGTTGGCTGGGGAATTCTTTTTCTTGTTGTTCACCAGTCATAGGCAGTGGCAATAAATTGCTTCTAGTGAACAGGATCTCAGGCTTTATGGTCTAACATGGAGAGTGGGTGGACGTGGGGGGAGGAGTATTGAACTTGAACTTTGAAGCCCTAGGAGTGGGAGTGGGCTTTGTGCAGTGTCGCACATAGGCGTTTGGCATCACATGTTGGGAACTGCAAGCATTGCTGAAAAATGGGGCAAAGTGAAGTCTTCAGATCCAGACAAGTTACATTTGACTTTATATGCCATGCTTAGGAGCTTGATTCTCATGCTGAAGGCCATGGATAGCTCTGGAAGGGTGATAGGAACTCCTTGTACATTCAGAATAGTTAATTGCTAGGCATTTCTTTTAGGAGAGGACTTGGAGTTCAAACTTCTGCTCAATACATTAGGGAGAGTAAGAGAAACGTATGCACTGCAGATCTTCTAATTAGGGATGACTGACTAGCAGCAATAGTTTGTACTAAAATTTTAGTTTGTACTGTTTTCACTAAGGTAGGTCAAGAAAGTCTGCATCCAAAGGAGGAAGAAATTGTATCATAAATTACTCTTGTCTTGCCTGAAATGCCTGCAGAGTTGCAAACGCATGGGGTTGTCAGCATTTTTCATTCTTTTGAAAACATATATATATTGCATTCAAGAGTAGGTATTGTGGACCTTCAGCAATTCCAGAAGTGGAAAGGAATGTCATTAATTTATTCCCTTTTCTCAACTGAGAGAAGGAGAAGCTTGTACTGCTTGGTTTGAGTACGTCCTCCTTTCTGTATCATGAACCTCTGAATTGTTGGCGGGAGGAGCATGAAGGCTTGTTAATTGGGTACTGGCACATTTACAGTACGAGGAGGTGAGCCACTGGCAATTAATTGCCGCCAATCCTGCTTTGTGAAAGGAGGAGTGTTCTCTTTGAGCCCAGGGAATGAAGGTCCAATTAGGTATCCCCACACGTAAGGTTTGACTTTAGAAAGACTGAGGTGCTCCTTTCCCTACCGGCACCATTTCCCCGTTTCTAGTCAATATTCCAGCATTTCAACCCCTGCAAGCCGGTGGCTTTCTGTAGAACAGATGACTGAGAGGGATAAGTGAGCCAAGCTCTTGGACACCTCTCTGCTGCCTTTTATCCCCAAGGAAAACTCTTTTGCTGACTTTACAGAAGGTTGGAACTTACTTAGCTCTTATCCCAAGGTAGAGGCATGGGGTGTGGCCAGCAACAGAGACGAGCCTTGCATAACCAAGGACAGAAACCCAAGCAGTTCTATTTCCCTTCATCCTTCGTTTTGTTTTGGTTTGGTTTGTTTTTTAAGGTTTTTTGCTTGGTTGCTTTCTTTTGGTTTTTGTTTTAAAATCTTCCCTTTAATCCTTTAGGCTTGTGAAATTTTTGGCAAGGGTTCATTTATTCTTCTGGCTATTACTTCCTGACAAATTTGGAATCTCTCAGGACCTAGTTTTCTCCAGATTCTCATTCTCAGTTATCTGAGCAGCAGACACCAAAAATTTTTCAGCCCCAGACCCCCTTCCAGCCCTCTGACCTGGACCAGTTTTGTGGGTTTCTCTCCCCTCACTGACCTAGGCCCTTCCTGTACTGTGTGCATATATTCACTAAGTGCTCCCTCAACACCCCCCAACCCCCGCCATTCTAATCTTACATGAGTGGCTTGTTGCATCAAGAGAAAAACTGGGCAGCCTGTTTCCTTGTTGTGTGTGGGTATGCAAAAATCCCTGCTATAGTACTTTTCCTTTTTCAAAAGTATTAGTGCCTGAACCATAATACTTTTTCCTTATTTTTTTCTCACTATACCTGCACACTTTCTCCTCTAATCTTCTAAATCTTCTGGCTCTTTTATCTGATTATCTGAGTTTTTTTTTAAATTGAATTACAGTTGCTTTATCATGTTAGTTTCAGGTGTACAGCAAAGTGAGTTGGTCATGTATACACGTATATATCTATACATATATATGTATAAATAAATGTATCTACATTCTTTTTAAAATTCTTTTCCATTATAGTTTATTATAAGATGTTGTATATATGTCAATCCCAATCTCCCAGTTTATCCCTCTCCCCATCCCCTGGTAACCATAAGTTTCTTTTCTATATCCGTGACTCTACTTCTGTATTGTAAATAAGTTCATTTGTACCCTTTTTTTAAGATTCTACATATAAGCGGCATCATATGATATTTGTATTTTTGTGTCTGACTTATTTCACTCAGTATGATAATCTCTAGGTCCATCCATGTTGCTGCAAATGGCATTATTTTGTTCTTTTTTATGGCTGAGTAATATTCCATTGTATATATGTACCACATCTTCTTTATCCATTCATCTATCGATGGACGTTTAGGTTGCTTCCATGTTCTCGCTATTGTAAATAGTGCTGCAGTGAACACTGGGGTGCATGTATCTTTTTGAATTATGGTTTTCTCCAGGTATCTGCCCAGGAGTGGGATTGCTGGATCATATGGTAGTTCTATTTTTAGTTTTTTAAGGAACCTCCATACTGCTCTCTGTAGTGGCTGCACCAATTTACATCCCCCCCAACAGTGTAGGCGGGTTCCCTTTTCTGCATACCCTCTCCAGCATTTATTATTTTAGAGTTTTTGATGATGGCCATTCTGACGGATGTGAGGTGATACCTCATTGTAGTTTTGATTTGCATTTCTCTAATAATTAGCTATGTGGAGCATCTTTTCATATGCCTGTTGGCCATCTGTTTGTCTTCTTTGGAGAAGTGTCTATTTAGGTCTTCTGCCCATTTTTTGATTGGGTTGTTTGGTTTTTTTGATATTGAGCTGCATGCGCTGTTTGTATATTTTGGAGATTAATCCCTTGTTGTTCACTTCATTTGCAAATATTTTCTCCCATTCTGTGGGTTGTCTTTTCGCTTTGTTTATGGTTTCCTTTGCTATGCAAAAGCTTTTAAGTTTCATTAGGTCCCATTTGTTTTTTGTTTTTTGGTTTTTTTTGCGGAACGTGGGCCTCTCACTGTTGTGGCCTCTCCCGTCGCAGAGCACAGTTCCGGGATGCGCAGGCTCAGCGGCCATGGCTCACGGGCCCAGCCGCTCCGCGGCATGTGGGATCTTCCTGGACCGGGGCGCTAACCCATGTCCCCTGCATCGGCAGGCGGACTCTCAACCACTGCACCACCAGGGAAGCCCCCATTTGTTTATTTTTATTTTTATTTTCATTACTCTAGGAGGTGGATCAAAAAAGATCTTGCTGCAATTTATGTCAGAGAGTGTTCTGCCTGTTTTCCTGTAAGAGTTTTATAGTATCTGGTCTTCACATGTGATTTTAAATGGGATTTTTTAAACTTTCTCTTTCTGATAATATCATTGTTAGTGTAAAGAAATGCAACAGATTTCTGTATATTAATCTTGTATCCTGCTACCTTGCTGAATTCATTTATCAGTTCTAATAGTTTTTGTGTGGAGTTTTCAGGGTTTTCTATATAGAGTATCATGTCACCTGCATATAATAACAATTTTACCTCTTCCCTACCAATTTGGATATGTGTTATTTCTTTTTCTTGTCTGATTGCTGTGGCTAGGACTTCCGATACTATCTGAATAGAGTGATGAGAGTGGGCATCCTTGTCCTGTTCCAGAATTTAGTGGGAAGGCTTTCAGCTTTTTACTGTTTAGTCTTATGTTGGCTGTGGGTTTGTCATAAGTGGCTTTTATTATGTTGAGATATGTTCCCTTTATATCCACTTTGGTAGGAGTTTTTATCATGAATGGATGTTGAATTTTGTCAAATGCTTTTTCTGTATCTATGGAGATGATCATGTGGTTTTTGTCATTTGTTGATGTGATTATCTGTTTTTTTTTACTGTGTGAAATGAATTTGAAAATGTGTTTGTTGACTACCTTGTAAGTTAAGTTATGAAGTGAAGAGGGTCTTGTTGTGGATCTATTAACAGCTCCTTGCTAATTGGCAGAACTTGAGCCACAGGAAAAACAGTCTCAAAACCAGCCATATCTTAGTTAACACTCCTGTCATCCTTCCCCCTTTCTCCTTTCATGGGTGGTCTTAGTTTCTCAAGGAGATTCTGAGAAGACATAACTTTGTAACTAACTATTACAAAGATAAACCCTGCCATATTCTGAGAATATGGGTTGGGATGTTACTGAGAATTGGGTTGGGATGTACCATTCAGCTCCACTGGCTTTGCTACTGCAGAAAGATACTGTCTTTCCTCTAGTAGGATTTTTGTTAGTGACAGTAATAGTTTTGTTTTGTTTTTGGCTGCATTGAGTCTTCATTGCCACATGCAGGCTTTCTCTAGTTGCAGCGAGTGGGGGCTACTCTTCGTTGCAGTGCATGGGTTTCTCATTGCAGTGGCGTCTCCTGTTGCAGAGCATGGACTCTAGGTGCGTGGGCTTCAGTAGTTGCGGCAGGCAGGCTCAGTAGTTGCGGCACGCGGGCCCTAGAGGTGCGCGGGCTTCGGTAGTTGCAGCGCGTGGGCTCAGTAGTTGTGGTGCGCAGGCTCTAGGGCGTGAGGGCTTCAGTAGTTGTGGCTCGCGAGCTCTAGAGCACAGGCTCAGTAGTTGTGGCGCATGGGCTTAGTTGCTCTGCGGCATGTGGGATCTTCCCAGACCAGGGCTCGAACCCGTGTCCCCTGCATTGGCAGGCGGGTTCTTTTTTTTTTAGGACATGTTGGGGGTAGGTTATTTATTTATTTTTGCTGTGTCGGGTCTTTGTTTCTGTGTGAAGGCTTTCTCTAGTTGTGGCAAGCAGGGGCCACTCTTCATCGCGGTATGCGGGCCTCTCACTATCGCGGCCTCTCTTGTTGCGGAGCACAGGCTCCAGACGCGCAGGCTCAGTAGTTGTGGCTCACGGGCCTAGCCGCTCTGCGGCACGTGGGATCCTCCCAGACCAGGGCTTGAACCCGTGTCCCCTTCATTAGCAGGCAGATTCTCAACCACTGCGCCACCAGGGAAGCCCTATGTACTCTTCTTTTTAACAATTTTATTGAGGTATAATTTACATACCATAAAACCCATTCCTTTTAATTGTACAATTCAGTGACTTTAGTAAATGTATAGAGTTGTATATCATAACCACAACCAGTTAGTTAACATTTCCATAACCCCCAAAACTTCCCTTGTGCCATTCCTACTCCCACCCCCAACCCCAGGTATCCTCTAATCTGCTGTCTCTGTAAATTTTGCCTTTTCTGGACTTTTCATTTGAATGGAACCATGCAACATATAGTCTTTTGTGTCTGGCTTCTTTCACTTAGCATAATGTCTTGATGTTCATCCTTGTTGTAGTATGTGTCAGTAGTTGGTCCTTTTAATTACTGAATAGTGTTCCATTGTATGGACATGTCATAGTTTGTTTATCCGTTCACCTGTTGATGGACATTTGGGTTGTTTCCAGATTTTCTAAGCTGCTGTTAACATTTGTGTGGTCTTTGTATGGACATATGTTTAAATTTCTCTTGGTCAGATACCTGGGAGTGGAATAGCTGGGTCATATTATAGGTCTATATTTAATATTTTAAGAAATTGCCAAACTGTTTCCCAAATAGTTGTACCATTTTACATTCCCATTTAGTAATGTATGAAAGTTCCAGTTGCTCTGCATTCTCACCATCACTTGGTATGGTGAGTCTTTCTCATTTTAGATATTGTAATAGGTGTGTAATAGTATCTTTTTTTTTTTTTAAGCTTTGCTTTTTAGTACTTTTAATGCTTCTTTCATTATTCCCTTGTGGTATCTCTATAGTGCCATTTTATTTTATTTTATTTTATTTATTTTTTAACATCTTTTTTTTTTTTTTTTTAACATCTTTATTGGAGTAAAATTGCTTTACAGTTTTGTGTTCCTGCTGTATAACAAAGTGAATCAGCTATATGTATACATATATCCCCATATTCTCATTATGGATTTGATTTGCATTTGCCTAAATATTAATGATGTTGAACATCTTTTCATGTGCTTATTTGCCATCCATATGTTTTTGGTAAAGTGTTTATATTTTCCCCCATTAAAAAAAATTGGGCTGTTTTCATATATATATATATATATATATATATATACACACATATATATTTTGCATGTAAGTCATTTATCAGATAAGGGATTTAGAAATATGCTCTCTCAGTCTGTGACTTGCTTTTCATTCTGTAAGCAGTGTCTTTTTTCAAAATTGATTTTTCAATTGAAATATAGTTGATTTACAGTGTTGTGCCAATCTCTGCTATACAGCGAAGTGACTCAGTTATACATATCTGTCTATCTATCTATATATGTATAGATATAGATAGATAGATACATTCTTTTTTTAATATTCTTTTCCATTATGGTTTATCCCAGGAGACTGGATATAGCTCCCTGTGCTATACAGTAGAACCTTGTTTATCCATTCTAAATGTAATAGTTTGCATCTGCCAACCTCAGACTCCCAGTTCATCCCTCTCCCTCCGTGCCTTCCCCTTGGCAACCACAAGTCTGATCTCTATGTCTGTGAGTCTGTTTCTGTTTTTTAGATAGGTTCATTTTTGCCATATTTTAGGTTCCACATATAAGTGATATCATTTGGTGTTTGTCTTTCTCTTTCTGACTTGCTTCACTTAAGTATGATAATCTCTAGTTGTATCCATGTTGCTACAAATGGCATGGATTTTGTTCTTTTTATGGCTGAGTAGTATTCCATTGTATACATCTTCTTTATGCATTCATCTGTCAGTGGACATTTTGTAAGCAGTGTCTTTTGAGGAGCAGATATTAATTTTGATGATGTCCAGTGTGTCATTTTCTTTTTATGGATCATGCTCTTTTTTTTTTTTTGGTGGAGAATGCAGGCAGGATCATGCTTTTGATATTGTATCTGAGAAAGAGTTCTCCTAAGTTTTCTAAAGGTTTTATAGTTTTAAGTTTTACATTTAAGTCTAGAATTTTTTTTGTGCATGGAGAGAGCTGTGGATGGGAGGGTTTTGTTTTGTTTTTTGGCATATGAGTATCAAATTGTGCTGGCACCATATTTTTACCATCCATTTTCAAGCAAGTGAATTGCTTGTCACTTTTATTGAAAATCAGTTAACCATATGTTTATGAATCTATTTCTGGACACTATTTGGTTCCACTGATTTATTTGTCTATATTGACATCAGTACCACACTGTCTTGTTAACTATAGCTTTGTAATAAGTCTTTAAATCAGATAATGTAAATCTGAACATTGTTTTGGCTCTTCTAAGTCCTTTATATTTCCATATACATTTTAGAATCATCTTGTCAATTTCTTTTTAAAAAGCTTTCTGGGATTTTGATTGGGGTTATGTTAAGGCTGTAGATCAATCTGGGGAGAATTCATAGCCTTATAATAATAGTGAGTCTGTCTACTGATCCATGAACACAGTATATCTTTCCATTTGTTTAAGTCATCTTTAACTTCCCTCAGCAGTGTGTTTCAGGGTACAGATTTTTACGCATCTTTTGTCAGAATTATCCCTAAGTATTTAATTTTTGATACTATTATAATTGATATTTTAAAAAATTCAATTTCTGTTTGTTGCTAGTATATAGCAATACAATTACTTATTGTATCTTAGGAAGATGTAACTATGGAAGGACACAGAGAGATGTAACATTGCTTGGTTGGAAGATGGAGAAGGGGACCATTAGCCAAGAAGAGTACGTGGCCTGTAGAAACTGGAAAAGGCTAAGAAATGGATTCTCTCCCTCCTTCTGATCAGACTGGCTAGGTTTTCTCAAAGACAATCTTTGTTGGTTTCATTTCTTTTTCTCTATTGCTTTTCTATTTTCTGTTTTATTGATTTCTGTCTAATTTTTATTGTTTCATTTCTGCTGTTTAATTTGGATTTCATTTGCTCTTTTCTAGTTTCTTAAGGTGTAATCTGAGGTGGTTGATTTGAGACTTCCTTCTTTTCTAACATGGGTATTTTAGTGCTATAAATTTCCCTCTAAGTATAGTTTTAGCCACATCCTACAGATTTTGATATTGTGTTTACAGTTTATTCAGATCAAAATACTTTTAAATTTCCCTTTTGACTACTTCTTTGACTTTTGGATTATTTAGAAGTATATTATGTAGTTTCCAAATGTTTTGGGGGATTTTCCAGATGTTGTTGTATTATTGATTGGTAATTTAATGCCATTGTAGCCAGTGAACATTGTATGACTTGAATCCTTTTAAATTTATTGGGACCTGTTTCAATGCTGAGAATATGGTCTATCTTGGTGAATGTTCCAAGTGCACTTGAAAAGAATATGTATCCTATTATTGTTGGGCAAGTGTTATATAAATGTCAATTAGATCAAATTGGTTAGTGTTGTTCAGATCTTCTATATGCTTATTTTCTATTAATTTCTATCAGTTATTTAGAGAGGTGATGAAATATCACACTGTATTTGTAGATATATGTTTCTCCTTAGTGTTAGATTAGCTTTTGCTTCATGTACTTTGAAGTTCTATTATTTGATGTATAAATGTTTAGGATTGTTGTGTCTTCTTGATGAACTAACCCCTTTATCATGATAAAATTTATCCTCTTTATCTCTGGTAGTATTATTTGCTCTGAAATCTGTTTTGTCTGATATTAATGTAGCCAGTCAGGCTTTCTTTGGTTAGTATTAGCGAGATATATCTTTTCCCATCCTTTTACCTTTAACCTGTTTGTGTCTTTATATTTAAGGTGGCTTTCTTATAGGCTTCATAGAGCTGGTTGTTGCTTTTTATCCAATCTGACAATCTCTGTCAATTACTTGGATTGTTTCGACCATTTAATATGATTACTGATGTGATGGGATTCAAATCTACCTACTTAGTATTAGTTTTCTGTTTGTCCCATGTGTTCTTTGTTCATTTATCCCTATTTTTATGCTTTTCTTTGAATTAATTATTTTTCATTCCATTTTACCTCTTTTTATTGACTTATTAGTTGTGATAGTTAAAAAATGACCCCCCGGGCTTCCCTGGTGGCTCAGTGGTTAAGAATCCGCCTGCCAATGGAGGGGACATGGGTTCAAGCCCCGGTTCGGGAAGATCCCACATGCTGCGGAGCAACTAAGCTCATGCACCACAACTACTGAGCCTGTGCTCTAGAGCCCGTGAGCCACAGCCACTGAGCCCACTTGCCACAACTACTGAAGCCCATGCACCTAGAGCCCATGCTCTGCAACAAGAGAAGCTACCGCAATGAGAAGCCCGCACACCAAAACGAAGAGTAGCCCCTGCTCGCCACAACTAGAGAAAGCCTGTGTGCAGCAACACGAAGACCCAACACAGCCAAATAAATAAATAAATTAATTAATTAACAAAACAAAACAAAAAAATGACCCCCCACCCCTCACCCCAAGGATGTCACTTTCCTAATCCCAGGAACCTGTGAATATGTCACGTTACATGGCAAAGAGCTATTAGGGTTGCAGATAGAATTAAGGTTTTCAAACAGCTGACTCTAAAATAGGGAGATTATCATATTTTCTGAGTAGGCCCATTTTAGTCACAAGGGTCCTTCTTCTAAAAGTAGAAGAGGAAGATGTGTGGAGGACACAGAGAAATGTAACATTACTTGCTTTGAAGATGGAGGAAAAGGACCTTGAGCCAAGGAGGGTGCCTGGCCTCTGGAAACTGGAAAAGGCTAGGAAATGGATTCTGTCCTAAAGCCTCCAAAAAGGAGCACATCCCTGCCAGCCACTTGGTATAGCCCAATGAGATCTGTATTTGTTGGGTTTCTCGCTTATAGAACTCTAAGATGATAAATTTGTGTGGTTTAAGCTGCTATCGTGTGTGGTAATTTTTTACAGCAACAACAAAGAAATTAATACATAGTTATAATTCTTTATGTCATGTTACTGGTTGCTGTGAAGTTTGTAGCATACATCTTTAGCTTATCAAGGACTAACTTCAACTGATATTTTACTAGCTCATGTATAGTGTAAAGACCCTACAACACTATGCTTCCGTTCTCTCTTCCTGGCCTTTGTGCTATTGTCGTCATACATTTTACTTCTATATATGTAATAGCCTCCACAGTATATTGTTACTTTTTTTGCTTTAAACAGTCAATTATCTTTTAAAGAGATTTGAAAATAAGAAAAATATACACCTAGTTAGTTACTATTACCAGTGTGCTCTTTAGTACTTTGTATAGATTCAGGTTTCCGTCTGGTATCATTTTTCTACGTCTTGAAGGACTTCCTTTATCATTTCAAGTTGTGTAGGTTTGTGGTGATAAATTCTTTCAACTTTTGTATGTCTGAAAATTCAGTATTTCACTTTAGTCTTTGAAAAATATTTTCAGTATTTAAGTAAATCTTAAGTTGGCAGGGATTTTGGTTTTTTGTGGGTTTTTTTGTTGTTGTTTTCTGTTTTTTGGTTTGTTTTTTTTTGCTTTCAGTACTTTAAAGATATTATATTATAGCAATCTCTTCTTGCTTGTGTTTATTGAGAAATCTGCTGTAATTTTTACATTTGTTCCTCTGTGTATAATGTGTCTTTTTTCTCTTGCTCCTGTTAAGATTTTCTCTTTATCACTGTTTTAAGAAATTTGATTGTATTACTACTTTTAGTTTTATGTTTCTTATACTTGGAACTTGTTGAACTTCTTAAATCTGGGTTCAAATGTGGGTTTACAGTTTTTATCATATGTGGAAATTATTTCTTCAAATATTTTTCTGTGCTTTCTTCCTTTTTAAAAAAATTTTTTTAAAAATTAATTTATTTTTGGCTGCGTTGGATCTTTGTTGCTGTGCGTGGGCTTCATCTAGTTGCGGTGAGCGGGGGCTACTCTTTGTTGCAATGCACGGGCTTCTCAACGTGGTGGCTTCTCTTCTTGTGGAGCACAGGCTCTAGGCACATGGACTTAAGTAGTTGTGGCACGCGGGCTCGGTAGTTGTGGCTCATGGGCTCTAGAGCGCAGGCTCAGTAGTTGTGGTGCATGGGCTTAGTTGCTCCACAGCATATGGGATCTTCCTGGACCAGGGATTGAACCAGTGTCCCCTGCACTGGCAGGCAGATTCTTAACCACTGAGCCACCAGGGAAGTCCCTGTGCTTCCTTCCTTTGAGAACTCAATTAGAAGCATTTTGGCCCCTTGAATTTGTTCTACAATTTGCTGATGTTCTGTTCATTTCTTTTCAGTCTTTTTTCTCTGTGTGTTTTGTTTTGAATAGTTTCTGTTGATATGTCTTTGAGTTTTCTTCTGCATTGTCTACGTTGCCATTAAATCTCTTACAGTGTATTTTTCACCTTAGACACTGTAATATTCATCTCCAGAAGCTTTATTTGGGTCTTTTAAAAATATATCTTCCATGTCTCTACTTAATATATGCAGTCTTTCCTAAAGCTTTTTGAACATATGGAATCCAGTCATAATAATGATTTTAATATCCTTGTAGAAACGTGGGATTCACCTTAAATTTTTTTCCTGAAGCCCAAGATACATTTCAGTTTCATAAATATTAGATTCTTAATATTTTAAAATCCATCCCACAGGGGGAATTTCCAGTAATGGTGGAGAGTAAAGCAGTCTCTTGAACCTTCCCACAGATAATAATGATAAAATATGTAAAAAATATACTTAAATAAAGTGGAAAGTATCCAAAAGCAGAAGGAAGCTAGAGGAGAGTTTACTCTTGAAAAACAGTAACTGGAAATGATAAGAATTGTGAGTTTGCAGCTTTTTAAAATTTTTGCCTGAGGACATTCGTCAACCCCCATAGCAGAGGAAAGTGGCAGTGGAAAACCTCAGTTTTACTTTCTTATGGTGGCAAAGAACAGAGTTCAGGGTAGAAAAATTACCTGGAAACATAAGGGGAGGAGCTCTTGAAAGTTAAAAAAAACCAACAACACAGAAGAAGGTGAAACCCATAACCTGACTATAAACCCCACTAAAATCCCCTGGCTGAACCTCTAAACTACACCTACATGGAGAAATTCCAGAGGGCCTGGTGAAAAAGCATACAGAGATCAGAGAGGCAGAGTCCTGTCTTTGAAAGACAGAACTTAAACCAGGTGAGCTCTGTGAGTTTGCTGCTTTTTTAACTGAATTCATTACCCAACCATGTGTAACTCAGGTGGCAGAAATCTGATGTCTTATTTACTTGAGGTATCAGAGGACAGGCTCTAAGACTGAAAAATTAGGGCATAATCTCAGTCAGAACAGGCCCTGAATGTGAGTATAATCTATGGCCAAATTCTTGGCCAACCACCAGATTCACAAGAAAACCTACAGGGGACCAGGCTGAAAAAGTAGCTGCAAGAATTACAAAGAGATATCAGTTGCTGCACATTGCAGAGGAAGCAAACTCTACAGATTAAACCCAGATAAGTTACTTGCCTGCTAGGAAAAATACAGTGGCATTGTTGTAAAGGTAGACTAAACCAGTGAAACAGAATAGACTCCAGAGAAAGACGCACACAAATATGGCCAGTTGATATGTCCAGGCAATTCAGTGGGAAAGGATAATCTTTTCAATAAATGGCGCTGGAACAGTTTGGATAGTGATATGGAAAAACATGAACCTTGACCCTTACCTCATACAATACAGAAAAACTAGCTCAAAATGGATTGTAGGCCTAAAGAGCTAAAACCATAAAACTTGTAGAAGAAAACAGGGACACATTTTTGTGATCTCGTCAATAAATACATAAGTAAATAAATAAGTCACTAACATCAAGAACCATAAAAGTAAGAACTGATAAATTGGAACTCATCAAAATTACAAGCTTTTGCTGTGTAAAAGACACCATTAAGAAGAATGAAAAGGCAAGCAACAGACTGGGAAAATGTATTTCCAAATTAAATACCTAACAAAGGACTTGTTTCTAGAATATACAAAGAGCTCTTGTAACTCAGTTAGAAAACTAATAATGAAACAAAGGATTTCAACAGATAGTCTACCAGAGAAGTTATACAAGTGTCCAGTAAGTACATGAAAAGGTGCTCAACATCATTCACCATTAGAAAAATGCAAATTAAAATGGCTAAAATTAAAAGACTTATAACAAATTCTGGCAAGGTTATAGAACAACTGGAATGCTCACACTGGTGGTGGGACTATATAATGGCACAACTTTGGAAAATTGTTTGGCAGTTTTTTAAAAAGTTAAAGGTACATCTTCCATATGACCAAGCATTCTACTTATAGATATTTAACCAAGAGAAATGAAAGGATATGTTCATACAAAGACTTGTAGAGGAGTATCTATAGCAGCTCAATTTGTCATAGCCAAAAGCTGGAATCACCTCAAATGTCCATCATTGCTGAATGAATAAATATATTTGTATATTCAAATATATTTGTATATTTTATTTGTATAAATATATTTGTGTATTTGTATATTCACTTGTAGCATTCAGTAGAATGTTACTCAGCAATTGTAAGGAAAGAACTGTTGGTACACACCGCAACAGATTAATAGCAAAATAATTTTGCTGAGTGAAAGAAGCCAGACCAACAAAAAAAGTATGTACTGTGTGATTCAACTTATATAAAATTCTAGAAAATGCAAACTAATCTATAGTGACAAGAAACAGAGCAGTGATTGTTTGGAGGTGAGAGTGGGGAGGAGAAGTGACTACAAAGGAGCATGAGGAATCTTTGGGAGTGATGGATATGTTCATTGTTTTGATTGTGGTGATGGTTTCATAAGTGTACACATATGTCAAATTTTATCAAATTGTATGCTTTAAATATGTTCAGTTTACTATGTCAATTATATCTTAATAAAGTTGTAAAAAAAAAGGAAAACGATTTGAATAAACTTCAAAGAAAATATATGTCTGGCCAATAAACATATGAGAAAATTTTCAACCTCATTAGTCATCAGGAAAGTACAAGTTAAATCTCAGCGAGATACCATGAGAATGACAAAAAAAAGAAAAAAGAAACAAGACCAAGAATACTAAGTATTGGAGAACTTGTGGCACAGCTGGAGCTCTCATACATTGCTTGTGGAAATACAAAATGGTACAGCTTCTTTGGACAATAGTTAACCGATTCTTATAAAGTTAAACATATATGTAATTATTAATAAATATTTCTAAGAATTTACCCAAGATAAATTAAAATATGTTTACAGAAACATTTGCATTCTAACATTTATAGCAGCTTTATTTATAAGAGCTGAGAACTGAAAACAAATCTCCATCAGTAGATGAATGGATAAAGAAATTTTGGTATATCTCTATAATGGTATACTACTCAGTAATAACAAGGAGTGAACTATTGATATACTGATATGAATCTTAAAAATGTTATGTTGAGTAAAAGCAGCCAGAAACAAAAATAGTTTGTATATGATTCCTTTTATATGAAGTACAAAAAAAGCCCAAACTAACTAATGGTGACAGAAAACAAATCAGTAACCACTGATTTGTCTGAGCCTGGGGATGGAGGCAGGAATTTACTGCAAAGGGGCATGAACCAACTGTTTTTTTTTAAATATAGTTGACATACGGTATTATGTTAGTTTCAGGTATATTACATAGTGATTTGACATTTGCATATTTTAGGAAAGGATATGTCTAGTGACAGACTGTCCCCATACAAAGTTATTACAATACTATTGATCATATTCCTTATGCTTTATATTACATCCCTGTGGCTTATTTATTTTATAACTGGAGGTTTGTACCTCTTGATCCCTTTCACCCTTTTCACCCCCACCCCTCACCCACTTCCCTCTGACAACCATGTTTGTTCTCTGTGAGTCTTTGTTTTGTTTATCTGTTTGTTTTTTAGATTCCACATATAAATGAGGTCATATGATACTTACCTTTCTCTGTCTGACTTATTTCACGTAGTATAGTACCCTCTAGATGTATCCATGTTATCACAAATGGCAAGATGTCATTTTTTATGGCTGAGTAATATTTCGTTGTATATATAATACCACTTCTTCATTCATTCATTCATCTATCAGTGGACACTTAGGTTGCTTTCATAACTTGGCTATTGTAAGGAATGCTGCAGTGAACATTGGTGTGCATATGTCTTTTCAAATTAGTGGGGTTTTTTTTTTAACATCTTTATTGGAATATAATTGCTTTACAATGTTGTGTTAGTTGCAAAGTGAATCAGCTATATGTATACATATACCCCATATCTCCTCCCTCTTGCATCTCCCTCCCACCCTCCCTATCCCACCCCTCCAGGTGGACACAAAGCATGGAGCTGATCTCCCTGTGCTATGCAGCTGCTTCCCACTAGCTATCTATTTTACATTTGGTAATGTATATATGTCCATGCCACTCTCTCACTTTGTCCCAGCTTACCCTTTCCCCTCCCCGTGTCCTCAAGTCCATTCTCTATGTCTGCATCTTTATTCCTGTCCTGCATCTAGGTTCTTCAGAACCTTTTTTTTTTTTCAGATTCTATATGTATGTGTTAGCATTCGGTATTTGTTTTTCTCTTTCTGACTTACTTCACTCTGTATGACAGACTCTAGGTCCATCCACCTCACTACAAATAACTCAATTTCGTTTCTTTTTATGGCTGAGTAATATTCCATTGTATATATGTGCCACATCTTCTTTATCCATTCATCTGTCGGTGGATACTTAGGTTGCTTCCATTTCCTGGCTGTTGTAAATAGAGCTGCAATGAACATTGTGGTACACGACTCTTTTTGAGTTGTGATTTTCTCAGGGTGTATGCCCAGTAGTGGGATTGCTGTGTCGTATGGTAATTCTATTTTTAGTTTTTTAAGGAACCTTCATACTGTTCTCCATAGTGGCTGTATCAATTTACATTCCCACCAAGAGTGCAAGAGGGTTCCCTTTTCTCCACACCCTCTCCAGCATTTATTGTTTGTAGATTTTTTGATGATGCCACACCCTCTCCAGCATTTATTGTTTGTAGATATTTTGATGATGGCCATTCTGACCGGTGTGAGGTGATATCTCACTGTAGTTTTGTTTTGTTTTGTTTTGTTTTTGCGGTATGCGGGCTTCTCACTGCTGTGGCCTCTCCTGTTGCGGAGCACAGGCTCCGGACACGCAGGCTCAGCAGCCATGGCTCACGGGCCCAGCCGCTTCACGGCATGTGGGATCCTCCCAGACTGGGGCACGAACCCGTGTCCCCTGCATCAGCAGGCGGACTCTCAACCACTGCGCCACCAGGGAAGCCCCTCATTGTAGGTTTGATCTGCATTTCTCTAATGATTAGTGATGTTGAGCATCCTTTCATGTGTTTATTGGCACAAATTAGTGTTTTTATTTTCTTTGGGTAAATACACAGAAATGAAATTGCGGATTATATGGCAGTTCTATTTTTCAATTTTTTGAGGAACCTCCATACTGGTTTTCATAGTGGCTGCACCAATTTACAATTCCATCAACAGTGCACAAGGATTCTCTTTTCTCCACATCCTCACCAACACCTGCTATTTGTTGTCTTTTTGATGATAGCCATTCTGACAGTTGTGAGGTGGTATCTCATTGCAGTTTGATTTGCATTTCTCTGATAATTAGTGATGTTGAGCCTCTTTTCTTGTGTCTGTTGGCCATCTGTATGTCTTTTTTGGAAAAAATATCTGTTCACGTCCTCTGTACAGTTTTTAATTGGATTTTTTTTCTATGTTGAGTTGTATCAGTTCTTTGTATATTTTGGGTATTAAACCCCTTATCAGATATATCATTTGCAAATATTTTCTTTCATTCAGTAGGCTGCCTTTTCATTTTGTTGATGGTTTCCTTTACTGTGAAAAAGCTTTTTAGTTTGATGTCATCCCATTTGTTTATTTTTGCTTTTGTTTCCCTTGCCTGAGGAGACATATCCCAAAAAAATCAATATTAATATTATGTTAAGACCGATGTCAGTATATACACTACCATGTGTAAAATAGATAGCTAGTGGAACCTGCTGTATAGCACAGGGAGCTCAACTCGGTGCTCTGTGGTGACCTAGATTAGTGGGATTGGGGGGGTGGGAGGGAAGTCCAAGAGGGAGGAGATATATATATATATATATATATATATATATATATACACACATATACATACATATAGCTGATTCACTTTGTTGTACAGCAGAAACTTAACACAACATTGTAAACCAAACTATACCCCAATTAAAAAAAAAAAAAAGACTGTGGTCAGATAGCTGACCGTCTGTGTTTTCTTCAGGGAGTTTTATGGTTTCAGGTATTACATTTAAGTCTTTAATCCATTTTGAGTTTAATTTTATATGTGGTGTGATTAAGTAGTCCAGTTTCATTCTTTTGTGTTTAGCTGTCCAGTTCTCCCAGCACCATTTATTGAAAAGGCTGTCTTTTCCCCATTGTATATTCTTGCCTCCTTTGTTGCAGACTAATTGATCATATAAGCATGGGCTTATTTCTGGGCTCTCTGTTCTGTTCCATTGATCTGTGTATCTGTTTTTGCACCAGTACCATATTGTTTTGATTATTGTAGTTTTGTAGTATAGTTTTAAGTCAGGGAGAATGATACCTCCAGCTTTGTTCTTCTTTCTCAAGACTGCTTTGGCTATCCAGGGTCTTTGTGTTTCTGTACAAATACTAGAATTATTTGTTCTAGTTCTGTGAAAAATGAATGTTTTTTGTTTTGTTCTGTTTTTGATAAGGATTGCATTGAATCTGTAGATTGTTCTGGGTAGTATGGTTATTTTAACAATATTAATTCTTCCAGTCCATGAGCATGGGATATGTTTACATTTGTTTGTCATCTTCAGTTTCTTTCCTCAATGTCTTTTTTTTTTGGCCACACTGTGCTGCATGTGGGATCTTAGTTGCCCGATCAGGGATCTAACCCATGCCCCCTGCACTGGAAGTGCAGAGTCTTAACCACTGGACTGCCAGAGAATTCCTATCAATGTCTTTTTTTTATCCTCATAATATTTATTTATGTATTTATCTATTATTGAGGTATAGTTGATGTACAGTATTGTAAAATTTCAGGTGATTCGTAATTTTTAAGGGTTATACTCCATTCATAGTTATTATAAAATATTGGCTATATTCCCTGTGTTGTACAATATATACTTGTAGCTTATTTATTTTATACATAGAATACATAGAATTTTGAACCTCTTTATCCCCTACCCCTATCTTGCTCCTCCCCCATTCCCTCTCCCCACCGGTAACCACTAGTTTGTTCTCTATATCTGTGAGACTTTATTTTTTGTTATATTCACTAGTTTGTTTTATTTTTTAGATTCCACATAAACGTATAAGTGATATCATACAAGTCTATCCATGTTGTTGCAGATGGCAAAATTTCATTCTTTTTTATGGCTGAGTAGTATTCCATTGTATATATATACCGCATCTTCTTTATCCATTCATCTGTTGATGGACATTTAGGTTGTTTCCATGTCTTGGCTATTGTGAATAGTGCTGCTATGAACATATATGTATACCGCATCTTCTTTATCTGTTCATCTGTTGATGGGCACTTAGGTTGCTTCCATGTCTTGGCCATTGTAAATAATGCTGCATTGAACATTTTGAATTTGTTTTTACGGATATATACCCAGGAGTGGAATTGCTGGGTATGGAAATTCTATTTTTAGTTCTTTGAGAAACCTCCATACTGTTTTATACAGTGGTGGCCCCAGTTTACCTTCCCACCAACAGTGTACGAGGGCTCCCTTTTCTCTTTCGTCAGTGTCTTACAGTTTTCAGAGTATAAGTCTTTTACTTCTTTGGTTAGATTTATTCCTAGGTATTACATTATTTTTGATGCAATTGTAAATGAGATTGTTTCCTTAATTTATCTTTCTGATAGATCATTATGAGTGTATAGAAATGCACCAGATTTCTCTATATTAATTTTGCATCCTGCAACTTTATTGAATTCATTTATTAGTTCTAATAGTTTTTTGGTAGCGTCTTTAGGATTTTCTATGTATAGTGTAATATCATCTGCAAACAGTGACAGTTTTACTTCTTCTTTTCCAGTTTGGATTCCTTTGATTTCCTTTTGTTGTCAGATTGCTGTGGCTAGGACTTCCAGTGCTATGTTGAATAAAAGTAGTGTGAGTGGGCATCCTTGTCTTCTGTCGAGTATGATGTTGGCTGTGGGTTTGTTATATATGGCCTGTATTATGTTGAGGTATGTTCTGTCTGTAGCCAGTTTTAGAGAGTTTTTATTCATAAATGGATGTTGAATTTTTGTCAGGAGCTTTTTCTGCATCTATTGAGATGATCATATGATTTTTATTCTTCAGTTTGTTAATGTGGTATATCACTTTGAGTGATTTGTGGATATTGAATCACCTTTGCATTGCTGGGATAAATCCCACTTGCTCATGGTGTATGATCCTTTTCATGTAATGTTGAATTTGGTACGCTAGTATTTTGTTGAGAATTTTTGCATCTATGTTCATAAGTGATATTGGTCTGTAATTTTCTTTTTTTGTGTGGTGACTTTGTCTGTTTTTGGTATCAGGGTGACACTGGCCTTCTAGAATGAGTTCAGAAGTGTTCCTTTCTCTTCAATTTTTGGGAGTATTTTGAGAGGGATACGTGTTACTTCTTCTTTAAATGTTTTGTAGAAGTCACCTGTGAAGCTCTCTGGTCCTGGACTTTAGTTCACTGGGAGTTTTTTAAATTACTGATTTAATAATTTCATTACTGGAAATTAGTCTGTGGCGTGAACAAATTTTTGTGGCTGTTGGAAATGTTCTCTCTCTTGATTGTGGTTACATGGGTGTATACACTTGTCAAAACTCATTGACCTATATATACACTTTAAATGTGTGCAGTTTATTTTGTGTATTATACTTCAATTAGTTGATTTTTAAAAATCCATACAACCCCCCTGTTTAACCACTCATCATTTCTCATTTGGATGAATGCAGTAACCTCCTAAGGGGTATTCCTGCTGTTGTCTTACTTCTTCAAACCCATACACTGTGCAGCAACCTGAATGGTTCATTTAAAACAAAAAGCTGACCTACCTTGTCACTTCCCTGTGTATAACCCTTTAATTGTCATCATCACCTGGCTTCTTAAAGTAGCATCTAATGTCTTCTTTAGTCTGACCCCTCACTGTCTTCCCAGCTCATCTTCTATTACTCCCTAACTCTCACTTTGCTTATGACTCTCATTTCCCAACACTAGCCATGTTACTCTCATTTCTTGTGCTTATACTCATCTCTCTCCTCAGCCTCTTCCCTAGTTTACCCTTTAAAATGCATCTCAGGACTCTCTACCTCCAGAAGGTCTTCATTTATTTATTTAAACCATCCTTCTTCACATGCTTCCTCTCTCCAAGAAAGAGAATACTCTGATTATGTTTCTTTGGTTCAGTCATAGCTCTAGGTATAGTTACCATTTTGGCTTATTATGTTTCTAGTCCTTTCTTCCCCACTAGATTGTGTACTTGTTGAGCACAGTGATTATGCTTTAATTATATTTTGGATCCCCAGGCCTGTTTTATAATAGTTGCTTAATACATATTTGTAGAAAGACTGAATATAAATATTAAGTAAGAAAAGAAGGTAGAAGTATACATAGTGTATTTATTACTACTTTGTTGTAAGCAAAACTCTTCACATAGAAAGAAAATACTGGGAAGATTTATATCAACATTTTAACACCATTTTGGGTGGTGAGATTAGTTTCTTTAATATTTTTGACAGTTTTGCATTAAAAAAAAATTTAACATGCAGTTATTTCATGAGACATGACCTAAAAAACTGGCTGTATAACGTTTGCCTATTCAAATGAATTTTTGCATTTCTCTAGGTCCACAACACAGATACAATTTCTAATCCCTTAACCACAGATCTGACTGCGAAGATTCCTGGTTGGTCAAATGTATCAGTTCAACCTGAGGCATCAGAGGACCCGGGTGCTACTCCTAGCATTCAGCAAGTAAAAATCCCTGGGAAAATCACGATTGCTACCCCTCTGCCAGTGGCTCCTTCCTACAGTTATGCCACCCCTACCCCCCAGGCCTCTTTCCAGAGCACCTCAGCACCATACCCAGGTGAGACCCTTTTCTTCTGTCCTTGGAGATAGGATGGGAAAGTAGAGATTTTTGATCAAAGTGTTCCCTTTTCGTGGAAAGAAAGGAGGGAGGCATGACTTTTAAATACTGTAGGTTAAAAAAATAATAATCCTGTTAATGTCCCTGTAATCATAGGACTTGGTGTCTCAATCCTTTTTTCAATAAGCTCCAGCCTATGGGTATTTTGAGGCTCTTTCCAGAGCCAAATTCCACTGTGCTTAGATTCAATTAAGTAATGTTCAAGGAGCCAAGCAAGCAGAGGCCACTGGGAAGAAAGAGTCGGATCTGTATAACTGTTGGCCGTCTGAATGGGTGATTGTGGGTCAGATATTTGTGTCTGTGATTTTGATAGCATCTTTATATTTATTTTTTAAATATTTATTTATTTAGGCCGTGCCATGTGGCTTATGGGATCTTAGTTCCTTGACCAGGGATCAAACTGGGGCCACAGCAATGAAAGCACCGAGTCCTAACTACTGGACTGCCAGGGAATTCTGCATCTTTATTTTTAAAGCAACTCATAGGAAGGAGATTTATACAGAGTGTTGCCTTAACAACAAGTCTGCTTCATAAGTTCTGTTCTAAGGTATTAGGAGGAAATGCTTAATCAAGGGAACTAAGTTGATCTTTATCCCCTGAAAAAGTCAACAGGGTGAAGCAAAGCCAGTGAAAACGATTTTTTGCCAATTTTTAATTTCCTAAGGTTTCCTTCAGTGGTAATATAACATAAAATTTTAGTGTTTCAGTCCTGAGGCACTAAAGTAAAGTATTCAGGCAGAATGGTCGTAATTTTTGGTGTAATTGTGAAAGTTTTGGGCTGCGCTGTATTTTTTTTTTCTTTTTAATATATTTATTTATTTATTTTTGGCTGCGTTGGGTCTTTGCTGCTGCATGCGGGCTTTCTCTAGTTCCAGTGAGTGGGGGCTACTCTTCGTTGTGGTGCGCAGGCTTCTCATTGAGGTGGCTTCTCGTTGCAGAGCACAAGCTCTAGGCACGCAGGCTTCAGTAGTTGTGGCATGCAGGCTCAGTTGTTGTGGCTCGCGGGCTCTAGAGCTCAGGCTCAGTAGTTGTGGTGCACGGGCTTAGTTGCTCCGCGGCATGTCAGATCTTCCCGGACCAGGGCTCGAACCCGTGTCCCCTGCATTGGCAGGAGGATTCTTAACCACTGCGCCACCAGGGAAGCCCTGCGCTGTGTTTTTGACCATTATACTTTCTCTAAGTATAGTGATTTCCTTCTTTCTTTCTTTTCTTTTTTCTTGTTTTTGAAAGTTACTGCAGCAATTCTTATTCCACCTCCTGGAGTGTCTAAGTGCTGAAGCTTCCATAATGGATGGTTTCATTTCTCCCCAAGTGCAGTGTTCCCAAGCAGACAGATAAATCTCAAATTTCATATTTTTCTAGGAAACCCTTTTCACCTTCCAGTCTTGGAGTATGAGTGAACCAGCCAGTTGTTTGCTTTAAGCTCTCTAGTTCCTAGGTCTCATACCAAGTGAACAATTATTGTTAGACAAATAAGATTTATATAATCAGTGGTTCTCAACAGCCTGTAAACATTTTTTGCTGTTACAACCGTGGAGGAGGGGTGCTACTGACATCTAGTGGGTAGAGACTAGGGATACTACTAAACATCTTACAGTGCACAGGACAATCTCCCCCCATCCCAACCCCAACACGCACAAAGAATTGGTCCAAAATTTCGTGGTCCAGAGAATTGGTCCAAAGAATTGGTCATGCCATAGTTGAGAAGCTTTGACACGTATGGAATAGCTGGTGAAAAGCAGAAATATAGTATCTAGATATTAGCTGATATGGATGTTCCAAAAATGCTGAAGTAGTTCAGGAAGTAGATCAGTTCAAACTGAAATGGTCTGGGAAGAGTTTTTGGAGAGAAGCCTGGCTTTTAAGCTAGAAACAAAGTACTGTATTTATAATAAAGTAAGCACACACCCCAACTGAAGAAAAAAGCTTTAGCAAAGTCCCCACGAGTAGACTTCTATGGAGCACAAGAGGGAAAATGAGTATAACTAGAGGAAGAATTGGGTGGAAGGGAGAGATGATGTGATCAGATGATGATGGATCTCTGATGCCAGGTTAGGAATTTGGACTGAAACATGGTGTGGGAGTGGGGGTCTTAAGTAGGAGAGTATCATGGTGGGTGAGTATTTTAGAAAAATTCATGGTGATGGGTGTTTTAGGGAGACAGAATGGATTAGAATGGGGAGAGCTAGCAGAGGGAAGACCAGTTAAGATTCTTGGAATTATCTAAGTCTATGGCTGTATCAATTGAAATGGAAAGAAAATTAAGGCTGGCCTTGCGGCCAACACTTGCCTTTTCCTCTAGGTACTTTATATATGTATTTTATTAGAAAGTTATGTATCAGCATAAAGATGATCCTTGAAACAGAGTTGAACTCTGTTTATTGAATTCTGTGCAAAGTACTATATAAAGAGGGCTTAGGGAAAGATCATAGTTAAAATACAGTGGAGAAAAACTCAGAGAGAAAGGAAGAAAGTGGAATAATATGGTGTCATGATAACCACGAGTTTTAAGATGGAGGCAGTCAGCAGTATTAGATACCACAGAGGTGAAGGATGAGGGTTGAGAAACAGCTGTTAGATTTGCTAAGAAGCAGTTTGTTGATGACCTCTAAGGATCCTTTTCGGTGGAAAAGTGGGGACACAGTCATGTTTCAGGGGATTAGAGAGTGGGTAAATAATGAGGAAATGAAGGCAGTAGCTGAATGTTGTTTATAGAAGAAATTTGGCCACAAAAGGAGGGAGAGAAATGAGATAGTCTGGATCTAATTTCTTATCTCTTGTGTATTTTCTTCATTTCCAGTTATAAAGGAACTGGTGGTATCTGCTGGAAACAGTGTCCAGATTACCTTGCCTAAGAATGAAGTTCAGTTAAATGCATATGTTCTCCAAGAGCCAGATGCAGGTAAAACATCCACTTATATTTGTGTAATGTTTTAATTCATAATGGAATCTACATACATTTACTCTCTGTAAAAGTCCTATGAGAGTGAGATATAGCTTGAACATGCACAAATATTTATGTGATATGAGAGGCAGTATAATGTTTGAGATCATGGGCTTTGATGTCAAGGCTGGGTTCAAATCTGAGCTCAGCCAGTCATTAGCTGAATGATTTTAAGCAAATTATTTAACTTCCCTAAGTTTCCATTTCTTTCTCAGTAAAATGAGGATAATAATTCCTACTTCATAAGGTTACTTTAAGGGCAAAATGAAATGGTATAACTACCTATATACCTCAGTGCCTAGCACATAACTGATGCTCATTAAATGTAGATTTTATTATGACCATTTAAAACTGAGACTCAGGTTAACCTGTTTATTTTGGCCAAACAACTAGTAAGTAGCAGATACAGAACTTGTAGAGAAGTTATTCAAGACTACTACTAATACAGATTTGTCACATTAAAAAAAAAAGACAAGCCCAATGTAATATACAATATTCAAATTTATAAAATATATAAATTAGGGGATGATTAATTTATTAAGAAAACTTTTGTAATATGTGCATCCCTTTAACCTTTGAAGTACATGTTAATGTACCAAAGTTTGACTTATAAACACGTATTCTCTTAAGATTATGTGTGACATGAAGTGAAGCATATGTTGATGGAAAATGATTGCATTGGCTTTGTGTTAACTCTCATTATAAGGTTAGTCAAGTAGCTCATTGTAAGGCTAGTTAAGCAAAATGCCTTACTGTATTCAGAATGGGGTCCTTCCATTTTAGGTACACGTTTCCAATACAATATCCCTACTTTCTGGGCCTAGTACCAAATAGTGTATTTATGCATAAAGTACTTTTCCAGAACCTAAATGCTCTCTCTGTTCTTCATTTCTGCCTTCACATTGAGTTTTCCTTATCAGTTCATTCCACCTTCCTATAGAGAAACATATTCCTTTCCTCCTCTGGTGATAAGTTAAGGTGAATGGATTTGGTGGCCTTTGAAGATGCAGGTAAAGAAAGAACTGCTTTGGGCTTCCCTGGTGGCACAGTGGTTGAGAGTCTGCCTGCCGATGCAGGGGACACGGGTTCGTGCCCCGGTCCGGGAAGATCCCACGTGCCGCGGAGCGGCTGGGCCCGTGAGCCATGGCCGCTGAGCCTGCGCATCCGGAGCCTGTGCTCCGCAACGGGAGAGGCCACAACAGTGAGAGGCCCGCGTACGAACTGCTTTGAGTTGCAGTTGCTTCCACTCTTTTGTGAAAGATATCCTGGCTCTACTGTATTTTCTTTTCTAACCCCTATTTGCATATACATTTCTGTGAGTTGATATCACCTTGTATATCAGTATTCCAAAACACATCAGTTCAAAAACAGATTCTTTCAACTCTCCGTTCCCCAGTTTCTTTAGTCTTAATCAGATACATGATGAGATGGATGGTTTCAAACTTTCAAAGGTTGGGGACGATGAGGCAGGACCAGCTCTGCCTGTTCTTCATCCCTCTCATCTCCTATGGCAGCCCCTGCAGCACCTCTCAGGATCCCTCTAGGGTTCAGAGGCATGATTTGAAAAGCACTGCCCTAAATCATTAAAACCAGCATTCTGTCTAACAGACCTATACTCAGTTGTTCCTACGCTTGGGCAAATTCCTGTCTGTAAGGCATAATTCGTCCCCTGAGCTTTTCTGTTCTAAGAGTATTGTCATTTGTTGAAATTTGTGTTGCTAGCCTTAGATGTTATAAAATTGTCAATTCCCAAGCTAGTGTGAGTCTGTTTTCTGTGTGGGAACAAAAATTTTGAACTACAGTTCAAGAAATGTCATCTCTTAGCACCAGTCCTACTTCTACTTCTTCTTTCCTGCTGCTCACCTAACCTAACTTCTACAGATACATTTATGAGAGCTGCCTGGGGCTGACAACTGGCCAAAACAAAGCTAGTGTTCTCTGGAGGAAGGAAGAGCAATAGATCTTGTATCTCAGGCTTATAAAGTAAAATCTAGTCTTAAGACTGTTTGGAATTAAGTTCTGGTGTTAACTTTAACTTTTGAACTCATGAAGTAAGAAAAAGGTGACCATTCTCTGTAAGCATTTGAGACTTCTTTTTTTTTCCCTTTTATTTTTCCCCTTTTGGTAGTAAATTAAATGAAACCTTCCTACCGAATCCCACCCATTCCTAGCCATAAATGCATCTTGTTCCAAAAAATATTTAAGACCACTTTAACTGGGGAGGGATTCCATTTAGATAACAGGATTCTATCCTCACCCTACCCAGTCATACAGTCTGAGCTACAAATGAAGACCATTTAATGCTTCATTTGATCTTAATTAATTTCAGTGGCACCTGTTTTAAATGGGCCATCCCCTACTACCTTCTGCAGCGTGTTATTTAGCTCAGCAGGAATGAAGTAGCTCTTTTAACTCACCAGAGTGTGATGACCTCTGTGAGACGAGCATTGTTAGCACTCTTTAAAAAGGTATTTTTGAACCATGTTATTTAGAAGTCATTGCTGTTCTTTGTTGCAAAAGAAGTTTTGCAAGAAAATGGCCTTTATTCCTAGTGAGTTCATCCATAGTGGTTTGTAGGGCATGTATTTTCACTGGGATGCCATACCATGAGCAACCTGGTATTTTAGGGGAGGATTGGCCCAAAGCAGTGTGGGTATGGGGCAGGAATGAGCATTGCTGGGAGAGAGTGGAAGAAGCCCTAACTATAGTTGAGTCAGCAGAATCCACCTTTTCTTTCAACAGAATGTTTGGTTTCCCTTTGGCTTTGGGGTGAAATCTTGAAAACTAAGGTCTTGTCAAGATTTAGAAAAATTTTGTTATTCGCAGGCTATGTGGTTGCCCTCTTTGTGTGTAGGTGTGTGTTTTCATGATTTTTGTAACTGCCCTTCTATAGGAGAAACCTACACCTACGACTGGCAGCTGATTACTCATCCGAAAGACTACAGTGGAGAAATGGAAGGGAAACATTCCCAGATCCTCAAACTATCCAAGGTGAATTTGCCTCCTGTCATTTGCAGGGATGCGGTAGAGGTGTTGACCATTTTCTAACATGTATAATATAGAATTTTCTGTCCACACTTAACTTAGGAACAGTCTTTCAGAAGCGAATCCTCCAAAAGTCTGGCTGGCTGACATCCAGTATTTGTTAGTGTATGATTCTCAAATTTTCATTTATGGTGAGAATATTGTATAAGCATAGTGGTGATAGCTGAAAATACACACTAAACAGCTTTTAAGGGTAACATAAGGATTTTAGAATTTGGGAGATAAGCTAGGTTATTTGTGGCCACATGACTGTGTAAATTGGCTCAGTCTTTTTTTGGGATTCAGTGTAGTTATTAAGAGCCATAAAAATGTTCATATTCTTTGGCCAAGCAATTTCTTTTTCCTTTCTTCCTTCCTTCTTTCTTTCTTTCTTCCTCCCTTCCTTCCTTCCTTCCTTCCGTCCGTCCTTCCTTCCTTTCTTTCCTCTCTTTCTTTCAACAGCTGTTCATTGTACACTAGTTATGTGGCAGGTATTGGGGATTTACTAGTGAATTAATCATAATGTTAACATTAAGGAAAATACAGTCTAGTAGGTGCTACTGACCAGAAGCAGGTAATTATAACAGGAGTACACTAGGTCAGTGCATGGGGTATTGAAGCCCTGGGGAGTTAGAGTAGATTTCTTAGAGTTGGCCTAGTTGGGTCATGAAAAGTGACTGGCTTACTGGGTAAAGGGTGGAGTGGTAATACCCCAAGCAGAGGAAGCAATATGTCCACTGGGCCAAATAAAAGAGAGAAATGTGGGAAAAAGGGAATTTTATGTGGTTCATCCTGACTGGACCCCATGGTATGAGAGGAACAGTGGCACAAGTAAGTTGGAGAGATGCAGGTGCCAGATTGCACAGAGCCTTGTGTGTGCCAGAGTGAGGCCTTTGACTCTTATCCAGAGGGAATACGGCGCCTTAAAACCTTAAGCAGGAGAATGACATGTTCAGATTTTCAGTTTAGAAGGATCACCCTGACTGCAGATTGGAGGAGATAGGACTCAAACTAGGGAGACCAGGGAGGAATCTATTGAAAAATGTAGGTGTGAGATGATAATAGTCTGAGTGAAAAAAAACTAAATAAATAAAATAAAACTTAAAAACCACCTATTGAGCTCTTACCATGTGCTAGAAACAGTGCTAATTATTTTATGCAGTTATTTCATTTAATCTTCCTAACAACCCCAAGATGTAAATATTACTATTTGTTTTACAAATGATGAAACTAAAAATTAGAAAAACAAAGTGATTTGGCCAAAGTGCACAAAGCTATTAAATGGTAGATTTGAACTGGAACTTTCCATCTCTAAGCCCATGTGCTTAACAACTGTGCTATGATGAATGGTTAAAAACTAAGGTGATGACAGTGTGAATGGAGAGAAGTGGGTGGATTTGAGAAATATTATGGAGGTCAACTTGGTGATCAATTAATTGGGTGGAGGTGTTGAGAAAGAGAAGTCCAGGATAATTTTAGCCTTTTGGCTTAGACACCTCGTTGGATGTTGGTATATTTGTGGTGATATTCACTGAAATGAGGAACGTAGAAAGGGGAGCAGGTTTGGAAGAGGTTTGCAGATGATTAATTTATGTTGGGACAGAGTGAGTTTGAGGTACCTGTGAAACATTTGAGTGGAGGGACCAAAAAGTAGTTGGGGGTAAGGGGCTAGAGATCAGGATGCAAGTCCAGGCTGGAGAGATAAATTTGTACACCAGCGTCAAATAGTTGACAACTGAAGCCATGAAATAGATGAAAACATCCAGAGAGTGTGTAGAGTGAAGTAATAAACGGATTGCAATTGGAATCCTGGGGAAGACTGTCATTAAAGGTATGGAAGGAAGAGGAAATGGAAGAAAATGAGGAGTAGGCCTAGAAGTGAAAGCCAAGGAAGGAGAGCATTACAAGAAGAAGGAAGTGGTCAAAAATGCTCCATGCATTCAATTAGCATTTACCCAAAGGAGATAATTCAAAAGAAAGAAAAAAATCATTTTACCTGAAAGATGTTCACCACAGCATTAGTTATAATAGTAAAATTTTGGAGACAACCCAAATATCCAACAATGTGAAATGCTTATGTGAATTATGGCACATTTATTCATGTACTGTTCTGCAACCATTAAAATGACTATTTAAGAGACTGTTCTAATGGGGAAAGTGTTCATGCTAAATGAATGGAAGAAAGAATAATAAAAAGTTTGATATATCGTGATTTTAGCTAGGCCCTGAATACCACTGAAATATGAGCTCCTCAAGGGTAGGGACCTTATCTAATTCCTCTCCAAACCCCAAGCCTAGGACAATGACCACATATAATTGATTCTCAATACATGTTTGTTGAACAGATGTACTGTTTATAGCTCTTTTTTTGGATGTGGTAAAAGATTAGAAGGAAATAAGAAAAATGTGATTAATTGGGGTGTTAGGACAATGGGATTGTGGGTGATTTTTTTTTATGTTATGTTCATACAGTTAGTGGAAATCAGGAGGGGGAACTATTCAGATATTTGAGAGCTATTTGGTGTTTTTACAAAATGTTTTTCTTTGCAGAGATGATTGTTTTAATTTCATAACTGTGAAGTAGGATGGTTGGGCGCTTAATGTTCTTCTGAAAAGAAAATGGGAGTACAGAGATACTGAAATCCCTTCTGTTGTTCCGAGTCAGCTAGTAAAAAGATTCACATAAAAAGCTATGGTTTTTTAGTTTGTAATTCATTGTTTCATATCTTCAGCTAGTTTACTTTCTCCATTTTGGAAATGGTGCAAGAAGAGGAGAATTCAAGAAACAGCACTGGAAAATTCAGATGTATGTGTTATTTTAAATATAATTGCTGCTGTTTGTGGTTGTCTAAAAGATCTTCTCTCACTTCTGCAGCTCACTCCAGGCCTGTATGAATTCAAAGTGATTGTAGATGGTCAAAATGCCCACGGGGAGGGCTATGTGAATGTGACAGTGAAACCAGGTATGTTACCCAGCCCTGGCCATGTCTCCACTGCTCCCTCTGCAGGATTCCCAAGGAGATGGAGATTTGATTTTAGGGGTTTTAAATTCTCATTCTTTTTTTGTAATATATTTATGTATTGGGCAATTCCTAGTTCACAAAGCTTGTTTGTTGTCCACCTCTACTCAGCTTGCTTGAAAGCAGGAAGTTGCTGCTATAGTACTTCTGATGTAGTAGATAGGACATGAGCATTGAAAGAATGCTCAGGGCATGGCCTTAGCAGTCGTCAGTTTTAGAAGAGGCTTTGACACTCCCAGGTGTCTTAGATTAGAATGGCAACCTGATCTTGTGACTTTCCCATTTGGTGATGCTCAGCTCTCACTTGTGTAATGGAAACTGACTTATGCTCCACCCAGATATGGCCTGCTTCTCCTATAATTTATAAAGACCCTCTTCCAATTTCTTGTGGGTCATGTTCTTGCAGAGCCCCGTAAGAATCGGCCTCCTGTTGCCATTGTGTCACCACAGTTCCAGGAGATCTCTCTGCCGACCACTTCTACAGTCATTGATGGCAGCCGTGAGTACTTGTCTAGGCATGATGTTTTAGAAGAGCCTTCACTGTGTACTGGTAGAAGGTTTGGGGCCAGCTATGTCTGCGTACTGTTTAGGCCAGTCCTCTTGGCCGTGTTAGGGGAAGACCAACCATCTGAAGCAATTGATTAGGAAGTAAAAATCAGACAGGCCCTGTTTAAAATCCCCGTGTGGGCTGTCTGCAGTAATAGTTCTGCTCTGAGATTGTAAGAAAGTAGGATTATTCATGTATTTAGTATTATTTTAGTTGAAACTTGCTGGTTTTCAAATTCGCTTGCCTGGAGTTGCCATCCTTAACTATGGAAACAAAGCTCCTTCCTATCATGACAAGATAAATAACTGAGAGTCTTGATAAAGAGCTCTCACTCAGCCATCACTGCCTAGCAAGGTTCTCGTCAGCCTTCTCCTGGAGAGACTCACAGAAGGGAGCACACACCCCTGCCTGGACCCATTGTTAACATGTCACCCTTCAGAGTAGTGTCACCTGATGGGTGGCATGAGAGGATTTCTGGGCCTTGGCTCTGTGTGTGCAAGAGGTTTCGGGCCTGTCGCCCTCCAGCATTGGCTTGGTCTCTCTGGAGGCCCGTTAAGGCCCTGTCACCCCTGAGTGTCTTGGCACAACAGGGGCTTGTGGCAGAGGCAGCTGCTGCTTTAGCAGAGGGATCTCTAGCGGGTTAAACCTTTCATGTAGGTGATTCTGGCCAGAAGAGGAGGACAGAAGAGTAGCAGGCCAAGAGGAGGAGGCAGAATAGGAAGAAACACTTGTGAGGGTGGCAGAAAGGGTTCACTTAGTGCGATTTTATTTTATATTTTTGATTAGATCAAAGTTGAATAATATGTAAAGGTACACAATGAAAAGAATCACTACCCTCCCGGTCTCCCAACTATCCAGTTTTCCTCCAGACAACCAATGGTATTATCTTATGTATCTTTCCAGAGATATTTGTTGCATATATAAGAAAATACATATACAGTCCTTATGACAACACATTACGTGCACTGTTACGTACAGTGCTTGTTTCTATATGCTGGAGAATTTTTCTGAATTAATACATGCAATACTTCTTCATTCTTTTTTTCCTTTAATGATTACATAGCCTTCCATGATATGAATATATGATTTCAAGGTATGACTATGTACTGTTTTCAATCTCTGTTGATGACCATTTAGATTATTTTTGACTTGCTAGTACAAATAATGTTATCGTGAATAATCTTGTAAGCATGACATTTAACACAAATATTAAATGTCCTACAGATACACAACACAAGTGCAAGTAGATCTGAAGGATTAAATTCTTAGAAGAGGAATTGCAGGGACAAAGATAAATTTTCCCAAATTGCTCCTTATAGAGGTTGTATCACTTTTTGCTTCCACCATGACTTATGAGGGGGCCTCTTTCCCCACACTTTTACCCACATAATGTGCTGTGAAACGTTGGTGTTTACCAATTTGAGAGGTTAAAAAATGCTATTTCGGGCTTCCCTGGTGGCGCAGTGGTTGAGAGTCTGCCTGCCAATGCAGGGGACACAGGTTCAGGTTCGTGCTCCGGTCTGGGAAGATCCCACATGCCGCGGAGCGGCTGGGCCCGTGAGCCGTGACCGCTGAGCCTGCGCTCCGCAACGGGAGAGGCCACAACAGTGAGAGGCCCACGTACCGCAAAAAAAAAAAAAAAAAAAAATGCTATCTCAAGTGTAATTTAAATTTGCATTTCTTTTTTAAGTGAGGTTGAGTATCTTTTCATGTGCTTAAGACCTTTTGATTCTCCATTTTTTATACATATACTTAATACAGCAGCGTTTTAACCAGAGGTTGCCTGTGTTGGAGTCCTTGGAAAACTATGCAGTGGAATATTCATAGAGTGGCAGAATGACCCAATAATCCGAGGGAAGACACACTCTGGAGAGATAGTCTGTAATTTCATGAAGTTTTCCTAGCCTCAAATCTCTGGGTAGTTGCCCTGGTTTGTGTAAACTGGATAAGTGCTAAGACCCAGTGCTCTCAAGCTGTAACTGATATTTCTTTATGGTCAAGAAAGCACGGATGATGATAAGATCGTCCAGTACCATTGGGAAGAACTTAAGGGACCTCTGAGAGAAGAGAAGATTTCTGAAGATACGGCCATATTAAAACTAAGTAAGCTCGTCCCTGGGAACTACACTTTCAGGTAAATTTGGATCCTTCAAGTTTACCATAGGCCATTTTTTTCCCCTTGTGGGTTTTATATTCTTATAGGAGTCACTCTGACAGATATCAAATTCCCTGTAGAGTTGGCTGATAATATAGCCTTTGGTTCCACTGGTTCTTTGAGCCATGTTGTACTGTGGTCACAATAGTGATAACTTTTTAGGGCAAAGGTCCTTGCATAATAGATCAGGATCCACACAGCTAATCCTTCTCAAAGCCTTATTTGGCATATATCCAAACCTTTTTTTTAGAATTTCTGTCATTAAGTGAAAGGGCCCATCTTCCTTTGCCTTCTCAGGAAAAATCTAGAAGGAATCTACTCTCATCTCTCCCCTTTGGGAAATGCTTCCTCAACTTAGGATATATCAAAATCTTTACTTTTGACTTAGTGGTTTATTTGAATATGATTTGTAGCATCTTTCTCTGTAGGGGCTTTTCAGAGAATTTGATTCAAAGTCAGTTCTTTTGGGAACTAGTGTTGATATACTAGACTGTGATTAATGAGTGTGAGGCTGACCCTAGAGTAATCCTCCTTATATTTGCATTATTCACTGTAGGCTATGGAGCACTCGTACATGAGTGTCACGCAAACACCATATGTACACTATACCATCCTCATTTTACATCTGAGAGAAATGAGGCTCGGTGTATTTACTAACTTCTCTGAGGTCACACAGCTAGAGCTGAAATGCAGATTTTCTAATCCCCAAGTCAGGTCTCATTCTACTCTGCTCCTTGACTTGGCCTATATGTATTTTGTTTATGCTTCCTCGAATGCCCTTCTCAATCTGTTGGGACTCTGCCTATGTTTAAGGACCTCCCCAGTTTCTGTGAGGCTCTCTGAGATCCCTCCAGAGAGGAGAGGGTATGTCCCTCCTCTTTCCCTGTTGCACTCAGTGTCTCTATGTGGTGCCTGCCATGGTGCAACGGCTTGTTCATGGGTATCTGTCTTCCCCACTGGATCTGAGATTAACCACGTTTTAGACACTACCAGAGACGCAGCAAGGAATGTCCTAGCACAGCACCTACCATATAAATAAATATACAAGTTCTGACTTAGCAGCACTCTCATTGACTCAAGACTTCAAGTGAATGAAGGGTAGCTGCTATTACAACAAGGTAGGAGCCTTCTCACTGAGTTAAAATGGAAATTTGAGTTGGTTTTCGCCTTGGATTTCTAATATAGGAATTTTAACATTTATGGAATTTAGCCTGGGTGATGTTGATCCTTTTTGAAATAGTAACAATAATAGCTACTGCTTCTTGAACATTTACTGTGTTAAGTACTGTTCTGAGCTCTTTGCACGCAGTAGCTCATTTAACCCTTGTACCTGGTATCATAATGGCTCTTATTTTACAGATTAGGAAATATAGTCACAAAGAGGTTAAGTAACTTGCCCAAGGTCACACAGGTTGTCTGATTCCAGAGTCTGAGCTTTTAACCACAATGTTAACCTAGAGCATTTTGGGTGAATGGGATATTGGATGCAGTTCTTTTTTTCTAAGCCTCAGTCCATGAAATGATGGGATTGGGTTTGATTAGCATTAAGGTCCAATCTGTTTGATTCCACTTACCTTTTCCTCTCCCCTGCTTTTACACGGCAGTGGCCTCTTTCCCCAGCCCTGTGGTCAGCTGCTGTTTGGTTCCAGAACTTTTGCGTGCAAGCCAGGGACTGTCTGAGGTGAAAGTCAGCGTAATGGACAGCTGCCATTTTGCCATCTGTCTGTAACTTGCTTTTGTTCTGAAATAGGAGACAAATAAGACATGTTAAAAACAAAACAAAACAAAACTGAAAACAGAGAAACTGGAAAGAAAGGAAAACTTCTGTGGATTTTTCTTTTTCAGATGTTTGCTGATTTGCACATGTCTGTGTGTCTGAGGTTTTTGTGTTCTTTTTCTAAAAGCTGTAATATCAGAAGTCCCCTTAAGACCATAGGTAAAAAGTGAGATTGTGGGATAAAAACCCCACAGATGTCTGGCTCTTTCTGTGGCTGGTTGTGAGACTTAAACAGACGACATGTCTTTTATATGCTTTTCCTCTTTTTCTGTCAGCAAAATGGAAGCAGCCCAAGCCTCCTTGCTCGCTTACACTCACATTGTGAGGTGGCAAGAGAAGCTTTAGGCTGTTCAGCTGGAAGGCATCATTTAGGTAGAAGCCTGCTCTTACAAATGAACATTTTTTTTTCTCTTGCAAATTCTCTTTCACACTGGCACAAACTGTGGGACGCTTGCGTAGGAGAATTCATTTCCATCTCAGGCTCCTATCTTACTGGAGCTAGCCCTCCTGGTCCATCCTAGAGGCAGGCTGTCTGCCCAGGAAGTCCATTCTTGTGCTGTGTACACAGCCAAAACAGGATGATGGGAGGAGAGCCTGCTACAGT
Organism: Physeter macrocephalus; assembly: GCF_002837175.3. Taxonomy (NCBI): domain Eukaryota; kingdom Metazoa; phylum Chordata; class Mammalia; order Artiodactyla; family Physeteridae; genus Physeter; species Physeter macrocephalus. The sequence goes on from NC_041216.1 coordinate 7,639,200, forward strand.
CGGAGCTTGCTTTATTTAGTGTAGCGTCTTTGAACCCCATAGGAATAGTGGCCAGGGATTATCGCTTCTTAAGACTTGGTTCTGGGCTTTGGAGTCAGAGAACTGGGCTTGCATGTTGGCTCACTATTTAGCTCTGGGCAGGTTTCTTACCTCTCTAAGGCTTCTATAATAGTGAGGTTGATGATACCTATTCTATGATTGTTGTGAGGGCCGGATCAGACAATGCTTATAAAGGTCCCAGCCACAGACACATGCAGGCAGCAGAGTGAAATGGTGCTAGAGGTATATTGTCTAGATTTAGATCCTGACTCCACTATTTTCAAGCTTTCAAGCTTGGGCAAGTTACTTTACCTCTTTTTGCTTCGGTCTCCTTATAAGTATAAGGAGTAAAATGGGAATAGTACTTTATAGAGCTGTGGTGAGGATTGAATGAGATACAAAGTGCTTAGAACAGTGTCTGGCACACAGTAAACCCTCAGTCAGTGTTAGCTTCTACTTTCCAAAAAGAATGGGTTAGAGTTGGTTACCGATTGGTAATCCTGCCACATTGGTATTTTTTAGCCTTGATTTTCAGTTCTTCCATGTTTATTCCTCTTTCTTTAAGACCATCCCTGATTGCATTCCTCTCTCTTTCCTGATAGCTTGACTGTAGTAGACTCTGATGGAGCTACCAACTCTACCACTGCAAGCCTGACAGTGAACAAGGCTGTGGATTACCCCCCTGTGGCCAATGCAGGCCCCAACCAAGTGATCACCCTGCCCCAAAACTCCATCACCCTCTTTGGGAATCAGAGCACTGATGATCACGGCATCACCAGCTATGAGTGGTCACTCAGCCCAAACAGCAAAGGGAAAGTGATGGAGATGCAGGTAGGAGGGAATAGTTTCTGTCTTTTCTTGCCCAGGGAATTAGAGCTGCTGGACTGGGTCACCCATCCAAGGCTTATATTTCTCCATCTTAATAACCAAAGTCAGATTAGTGAATAGAACATTTGAATTTTTTTTTTAAATCTAGAAAGATTAAGGGGCCTTTAGTTAACACATTAGCAAAAACTTTATCTTAAATGTTTAGTATTAGAGGAAAAGACTGGTAGCTGCTCTAGGATAATTTCAGGGAGTCAAATTCTTTAGAAGCTACAAGGGTGCAAATTTTTTTAAAATTAATTTTTGTCGGAGTATAGTTGCTTTAAAATGTGTTAGTTTCTGCTGAAGGGTGCAAATCTTAGTGAGCTCTATTACAAATTGGAGGAGATTGCTTGACTAGATGGTGAGCATCTTCTCTCTGGAGATACTTAAGAAGAGACTAGATCTGTCACCAGGCAGGTAACGTAAGTAAAGGAAGAAAACTGGATGGGGACTGTGGCAAACCAGAGGGCGTAAGCCCTGACCAAAGGGGTCAGCAGTCAGGCTGGTTGTTGCCACGCTGGAGTATCGTCCCAGTGTTGCTAGGTCCTCCAGCTTTTCAAGACAAGACAGAAACCTAGACTTCTATGTGAAATTTTCCAACTTTTAAGAACCCTAAGGCCAAATAAAATGTCTGCAAGGTATTAGGTTAGGTTTCTCCGCTGTTGCAGAATCTGTACAGACCTGTAAGGGCAGGCACAGCATTACAAAGCATCTTGAGTTGTTGCTGCCATGTTTTATCGAGGCAGCTTTGTTAGGATCACGCTGTGTGGCTTCAGTAGGAAGAACATTGTTTTGTAAATTGTGTTATTTTACTATATGTTCATGGTTTTCTTTCTGCTTGGGTCATAGAAATGGATCTTGATTATCTCTGCACATTTTCCTGTACTCGCCTACCTTGTGAGAGCTCTGACTTTATTTGAAACTGTTGCTGGGTTACTTCCTTGAAGGGTGAAACTTTTAACAAGATGTCCCACAGTGTCTGATTGAGCATTCAGTAATTATGTTGAATTGGGAGGTAATGGCCCACTAGCAACCTAGGTTTAGAAAAGTGGGTAAATCATTTAGACCAGAGTAGGACTTCTTGTATGATGTGATTCCGGGAGTCCACTTGTCTGTATTTATATATCCAGGGTGTTAGAACACCGACCCTGCAGCTCTCTGCCATGCAAGAAGGAGACTATACTTACCAACTCACAGTGACTGACACAATAGGACAGCAGGCCACCGCTCAAGTGACTGTTATTGTGCAGCCTGGTAAGTTCTAACCTTGTGGTGCAGGCTCTTCTGTTGGCTGGTCCATTGACCCTTGCGGGGAGAAGAGGGCTTGGGTTCTGAGCTCTATGAGGGTGCAAGTGGGAGTTACCAATCCACCAAGCCCCTGGCAGCTGCTGTTGTCCATTCCCCTAGTGCTTTCTTCATAGCTAGAGAGGAGTATTTCACAGCCTCGCTTATGCCCTTGCTCTTAGCTAGTTATTGTGCCTTCAAGGGGAGCTAGCAGATAGAGTCTCTGCCAGCCCAAATCTTACTATGTCCTATTTTTTTTTTTTTTTTTTTTTTTTTTTTTTTTTTTGGCTGCGGCTTGCAGGATCTCACTTCCCCGACCAGGGATTGAACCCGGGCCACAGCAGTGAAAGCGCCGAATCCTAACCACTAAGACCACCAGGGAACTCCTCCCACCATGTCCTTTCCCGGCCAGCTTAAAGCCCACTTCCTCAAGAAAGCCTTACCTTATCTTTCAGACCCTCTCATTTGAACTCCTATAGCATTATACTTCAAATTTAGCATGGCACTGTAGCTTCATTATATTCTTTCATGATCTTTCAGAGTTGTTTTATACGTTTCAGTCTTATATTCTTCATGCGAGCTCCCTGACCATACCCTTACCTCACACAGTATCTGACAGTTCTATGAGTGGAGAGGCAGAGTCCTTGAGGCTTCCAGAACATATGTCCCAATTGGGTCCTCTCCTTTCCCAGCTGGACTGCCTGCTTTTGAACTCCCAAGTCTCTTGTCTTCTAGAAAACAACAAGCCTCCACAGGCAGATGCAGGTCCAGATAAAGAGCTGACTCTTCCCATGGATAGCACAACCCTGGATGGCAGTAAAAGCTCAGATGATCAGAAAATTATCTCATATCTCTGGGAAAAAACACAGTGAGTATTGACACAAAATCCCTTTGTATGCAAGGGCTCCAGACCTTTGAAGAGAAAGGTTTTATTTGCTTTTAAGAGTTTACTTTCTCTTATTAGCTTTATCCAAGGGGAATTACTGAGAAAGAAATGTTTGCAATCCCAAACTTCAACTCTAAGAAAAATATAATTTTTGTAAGAAAAAAAAAGAACGCTTACCATTAGCTGTCCCCAGGTAGTACTTTGTGGTCCTGGTGCTTTTACAGGTACAATCCATTTGCTGAAATGCATAGTTTAATTACACTTGAGAGGCAGGATGGAAGGGGTAATGGAGCAGAAAAATACTGTTGCTCAAAATTAACTGGGTAAGGCTGTCAGGGGGGATGGGACAGAACAGCTCTTAAGGAGAATTGAAAATTTCATCTCCAAAATGAAAGCATTACTCTGTTATTGTTTCCTTGAAGATACCATATACCATTTATGTTAGCCAGAGGCCAAAGGCAATAACCAAAATAATACTAATTAAATTGGAATTACCTAATCGAACCATTCCTGGTTCTCACAGTTTCTTTCAGCTCCTTTAAACCATAACAAATGGAACTCAGATTATATGCAGGATCCCACAGGAAGCAATTCCAAGGAAGAGTTAAAAGCATTCCCAATTTCCAAAGGTAGCAAACCATAGGACAGACTGGGTTTTTTGTTTTTGCTTTTGTTTTTGACTAGGATGTTAGAGATGGGTGGGGAGGGGCTGTAATTTGACTTGTAAAAGCACTTGATTTACGATTAGTGAGTTGGATTCTAGAAATGATTTTCCTTAGCTTTCGTTTCTATCTTTTGGAGAACCTAATTTTCCTCAACCCAGCGTGTTTTAATTATAACTGTTTATTAAAGATACAGCAGATAAACCTTTTAGTTGAGTTTTATTAGTGTTTACAGCAGAAATAATCCTTAGCATAGCTTCTTGGAGGAGAATCTGTTTCAAGGGGGGCTGCTAGGGTCAGGGTTATACATTTAAACAGCAAAACAAAACAGAGCAAAACCTGGGAGTCTACAGGTCTCTCTGGTTGTCCTGCAGTGTTAAGGAAAGCTCTGAGGCATTTTGACCCTTGAACAGAAGGGCTGTCTGGTATATGTGCAGTGTTGTGCCTACATGCTGGCCCAGAGCTCACTCACCTGCTGCAGCGTGAGGCCACAGGGGGAGAAGGAAAGATACCGGGCATCCTGGGTCCTCTGTGGCCCCTGTCCAGGAGCTGGAGGGAGTTTTGCCTGTAGAACTGCTAAGAAGAGGATGGTTTTTCCCTGAGAGTTCCTCTGTAGCCTTGGCCCATTTCCTTTCCCTGACTTTTCAGCAAGAGGGAGTTTGGCATGTGATTAAGAAATGCATTTTGCTTCTTTTCTGGCAAGAGCTGAACCAACCACTGGGCCAGAAATGCTTTTCAGAAGCATCACTCTTAAATCATTCTTTTGATCAGAGACCTGCTCAGAGCACTTTCTTCCTTTTACTGGAGCAGCAAAGAGTTTGAATGTTCTAGAAGCTCTTACAAAGGATAAGGCTAGATGTGTTTGAAAGCTGGTGAATGGAATTTTCTGATCAGCAGGTAGCCTGTATTTTGGGGCCAAATGACACTCTGTCCAAATGGAATATTTTTAAACATGCCCTCTCAAGGTGTGAGAAACAATAGTTCATGTCTTAGCTGAGGCAATAATTGTCTGCTCCTGCGGGGACAGGAGAGCAGTAGACAGGTACAGTTTCACCCTCTGGTTTCTCTCTTTGTCCAGGGGACCTGACGGGGTACAACTTGAGAATGCTAACAGCAGTGTCGCCACTGTGACTGGGCTGCAAGTGGGAACCTACGTGTTCACCTTGACCGTCAAGGATGAGAGGAACCTGCAAAGCCAGAGCTCTGTGAATGTCATTGTCAAAGAAGGTACCTCACTGCCCTTGGGTTGGTGCAGCAGCCTCTGGGTCAGATAACTGAAGAATGCATCATCTCTTGTTTGGTTGCAGAAACTGATTAGAGACAAAGTAGGGAAGGAAGTTAGAGGTTAGGGTAGCTGTTAGTTGCTTTTCTACAACAGCCTTTGAGTGAGCGACTTTTAAAAAGGTGAATTTTAACTTCTTGTTTTCCCTCCCTCCCTTCTCAGTTGAATAGGGAAAGAGTTAAGGTTTTTTTCCTTTGTATTTTTTAAAAAATTTATTAATTTATTTATTTTTGGCTGCCTTGGGTCTTCGTTGCTCCGTGCGGGCTTTCTCTAGTTGCGGCCAGTGGGGGCTACTCTTCGTTGCGGTGCGCAGGCTTCTCACTGCGGTGGCTTCTCTTCTTGCGGAGCACGGGCACTAGGCACGTGGGCTTTAGTAGTTGTGGCACTCGGGCTCAGTAGTTGTGGGTCGCGGGCTCTAGAGCACAGGCTCAGTAGTTGTGGCTCACGGGCTTAGTTGCTCCGTGGCATGTGAGATCTTCCGGGACCAGGGCTCGAACCCGTGTCCGCTGCATTGGTAGGAGGATTCTTAACCACTGCGCCACCAGGGAAGCCCTTCATTTTTATTTTGCCTCTACTGCTGGGGTTTCTGTGACTCTCCTGCTAGCTACAGTGACACCTGCTGTCAGACCTTAGAATGACTGCCCTGCACTGTAGCTTCCTATGCTCATCGTAGGAGCATGCACGCTGAGGCCCACTTGAACAAAAGTGGATTGGCCTTGCTCTGGTTTTCAGGCACAGTGGTCCGTGATGGTCTTGGAAGAGGTCTATAAGCTGATGGTAGAAAAAACTATCAGATATGCAGATGATCCCCAAACACAGTGTACTGAACTCAGTGAGTAGAGAGCACACACTGAGTAAACAAAGCTGCAGGTGGGGCCCAGAATAAGAAAAGTGTCTCTCTTCTTTTTCTCTATCAAAGTGCTAAGGAAGGAGTCAAAAGAGATGTTCAGAGAATAACATTTTCAGCCATATTTTGAAGATAATTTGTGGTATCAGCTGATGAAACCTGAACTTCAGGGCTTTAATCCACTTTAGGCCTTCGTTTCCAATCATCATATATCCCCAGGCAGAGAAATGGATTCCTTTGGGGGAGGCTGCTATGAGAATACAAGAGGAAACTATACTTGTCCCCTCTACTGTACTGGTGTCAGGGGAACATTTCTCTGGGTGGGACTGGAGCCTCAGGACCTGTGGCACTGGTGGCGTTAACTCTACACTGTTAGTTGCTGGCATGGATAAGCACTTAAAACAGTTCTCCATTTAAGATAATTTTGAAGTTTAATTTCCTTATAAGCATCACGAGAAGCATTTCTTCTTTTTCTGAATGTTACATTTTTTTCCATGGTTTCTCTTTGTTTAGAAATGAACAAACCACCTATAGCCAAGATAACTGGGAATGTGGTAATTACCTTGCCCACAGACACGGCAGAGCTGGACGGCTCCAAGTCCTCAGATGACAAGGGGATAGTCAACTACCTCTGGACTCGAGACGAGGGGAGCCCAGCTGCAGGGGTGAGTGTGCCAGCAGGTGGAGAGCTACACAAGTCAAGGTGCTGCGATGAGGAGAGGAGGCTGAGCTAAACACTCCAGTACCTGTTTTAACCGAGCAGTCTCATGTCAAACCTGGATTGTGCTCTGAAATCCAGGGAGGTTAAATGACTTGCTTAGGGTCACCCCTCAAGCTAGTGTGGAACAGAATATGATTCTTTTCCCTGATCCTGGTTGCTGTGGGCTGTCATGCCATCACAGAGCAGGAACTGCCCCTAGTCAAAGCTGTCTAGCCCAGAGGGGACTTAGTTATGGCAGACACAACAGCTCACTCCACGAAAGGAGTGTGGTTTTGTTCTGCCATATAGCCATGTCGTTCAACCCCACAGGAGGTGTTAAACCACTCTGACCACCACCCTGTCCTCTTTCTTTCCAACCTGGTCGAGGGAACCTACACATTTCACCTGAAAGTGACTGATGCGAAGGGCGAGAGTGACACAGACCGGACCGCTGTGGAGGTGAAACCTGGTGAGTTCATTTAGTGAGGAGTTGGAGTGGAATTGCCAGATCAGCCTAGCAGGGCCTTGATCTTGAGACCCTTCCCCCAGCATGGACAGAGCCAGATGGCATATCCAGCTTTAAAAAAATCTAGAACCCCCAAGCTAAGAACTCCTTAGAGACTTTCTGTTCCAACAAGACCTCTCCTACCCACGCAGAAATATGGACCTCCCCCTACGTAGCTCAGATGGAGAAACAGAAACTCAGAGAGGGCAGGGCTTGCTCAGCTTCACACAGCAGTTGTGTCAGAGCCAGGCCTTTGGGCCCTTACTCCAGCACTTTCTCCTCTACCTGTGACTGATGAGAGAGGGCTCAGGGTGCTTTGGGGATCTGAGCACAGGGATAACTTGAGTCATGATGTCTTATCAGCACCCGGCTGCAGAAAATTTGATTTAGTTTTGTAAGTTGAGCCTCAGGCTTTATCTGACAACCCCCAGGGAAGGTAAAGTAACTGGCATCCTTTACATTTTTAAGATTTGCAGAAATAAAATTTCTTTCTTAAATAGAACCATGTTTTTGTTTTGTATCGAGGCTAATTTGGTAATAGGGAGGCAGTGAGTACAGGGTGGGGTAGAGCTTTATAAATTCCTGAACAACTGATGAGAAGGTATTAACTTTAAACCTACTCTTTATTATCTAGGCCAAGCTAATGTACAGATGTCTTAGATGGGAAGGGATCTTGGCAGGTCTTCCAGTCCTTGTCCTACCTCTCTGAAGGACAAAAGCCAAGACACTATAAAGTCTCTTCTGTGTTTAAAATCAGATCACAGATAGTCTACTAATTATATAAATTATACATCAGGACAGGCAAATGGTGCATCCAAGTATGTGAATAGGTATTCTGAATAGTCACTTTTAACTTGCAAGTGTAGAATAGTCTTTAGGACATAATCAAAAGTGTAAAGCACAATGGTCTTATAGTTCTAGAGTTGTAAAAACGTCGTCCAGCTGTGATGTTGTTTTAAGGAAATCCTTGTTTCTTGGCTGCCTGTATTTCCTTTGTGTTTATGGTTTTCAACACTGTAGGGCAGATGCATTCCCATAAGATTGTTGAGATGGAAAATTTCCCTCCCATTGTTGTAGACAAAGTACAGCAAGTTACTGAAAATCAGATTGGATCAGGAGAGACTGCTAGATACCTGCCACTTGGCCTGGAGAGTTCAGCAAAGCCAACTGGGCAGACTTTTAAAACAAACCTTGAAGTGTTTCTCTGTTCCCCACTGCCTTCACTAAACCCCATCACTTCGACCTGGTCCCCAGCACATGTGTGGTAATTGCCAGGTTGGTGTAGAGACCAGGAGTGCTTCTGAAGCTCTCCAAGCCAGCCCCAGATTGCTGGGGACCAGGACAAAGCAATGGGGAATTCACTATTGTGCCTTTCCATTTTGAAGGAGGGCAGTTGCATTTCTGAATGCTCTCACCACATTCTCTCCTGGGCCAAAGCACATGCACAGTGGCAGGTCTATGTTAACTCTCCTACTTCTGAAGCCATGACTGATCCACATGCTTTCCAGATCCCAGGAAAAACAACCTGGTGGAGATCATCTTGGATGTCAACGTCAGTCAGCTAACTGAGAGGCTGAAGGGGATGTTCATCCGCCAGATTGGGGTCCTCCTGGGGGTGCTGGATTCCGACATCATTGTGCAAAAGATTCAGCCGTACACGGAGCAGAGGTAGCTGGGCAATGAATGGGGGGAGAAGAGGAAAGACCAGGGGGTCCCCTGGGCTTCTTGACTGAGTTGAGAAATAGTGTGGGTAGGTAGAGAAGGGTGGGCTCTCTGACCAGGAACCACTCATGGTGTTCATTTTTTTAATGAAGCAGAAATGTACTCTTCTAGTACAGGTTGTGGGCTCTGTACTAGACACTGCAGCAGGGTGCAAGGTCAGAAGAGGTCTATGATGTTTGAAGACCATAGTCTAGTAGGGGGGATAATCAAGTTAACATATAGCATCAGTACAGGGTGGATTTGACAGAATAAGTGCTATTGTAAGCAGATAGTGTAGGGGGTCCCCAAGAAAGAGAACCAGGCATGGCTTTCTTGACCTAAGCAAAGCCATTTTTGGCCTAAGCCATTTTGTGATCTAAGCCTGGCCACAGTACTTGCCCTTGAGCAGGTCTCAGTAATGAATGATCTTACGGGAAAAAAAGAAGTCAGGAACAGGGAGTTCCCTGGTGGCTTAGTGGTTAGGATTCCAGGCTTTCACTGCCTTGGCCCGGGTTCAATCCCTGGTCGGGGAACTGAGGTCCCACAAGCCACATGGTGTGGCCAAAACAAAACAAAGAATGCAGGAACAAATGACTCTTTTCAGGCAAGAGAAGTAACAATAGCAAAAATAGTAAATCAGTTGTAAAGACTCCCAGTTCTGTTTCAGTGGTAAAGGTAGCCTGAAGTACTTGACAACCAGATCAACTGGAACCTAAGGAATGATGATATCGACCTTTTCTGATCCTCATGACCCTCAGCTAAAGCTTGGACTCTGTTGACTTTTGTCCCAATTCTATGCTGAATTCTCCTCTGCTCAAGCCCCTTCACGAATATGCATGTACCCTGCACTTAAAGCTTCCGCAGTTTTGCTGCTCACGGAGACACTGCTTTGGGAAAGATCCCGGTGTTCTCCTTACTTGCCGCAAGTGATAAAAGTCTTCCTTCTCCTCGTTTTTGGCTTGGTTGTCTCTTTTGGCTCAACACCACGTAGAGAACCCAGTTTTCAGGTAACACAATCATGGAGACACAGGCAAGGGCGATTAATTTTTCCAGGAGGATTGAGGTAGTCCAGAGATTTTCCAGAAGTAAAACTTGCACTGATCAAGCATAGAAGGACTAGGAGGAAATTCAGAACAGGGGAACAGCACAAGCAGTGGTCCTGTGGTATGAAAGTACGGAGTTTCCTCTGGAAGAAGTCCTTGGGTTCAGAGCGTTTACTGGGCCCTAGGATATGGGGGACAATAAGACTGGCTCTGTAGACTGAGAACAGTCATAAGTAAGCCAAGCAGTTTAGTTTTAATACTTTGGATAGGAGGACTCAAGTTAGTTGGTTTTATATGTGTGAATTTTTTGTTTGTTTTGTTTTTGAAGCAAGGATATTAGATTTTTTTTCTTTCCTTAGGGAGATCGGTAGTGTGGAGGCTAGACTAAAATAGGGAGAGATCAGGACATCCCTTGCAGTCCATTTGTTAAGACGCCACGCTTCCACTGCAGGGAGTGCAGGTTCAGTCCCTGGTCTGGGGAACTAAGATCCCGCATGGCACACAGCGGGGAACTAAGATCCCACAGGCTGCACGGCTCGGCCAAAAAAAACAAAAAACAAAAACAAAACAGTAGGGAGAGACCAAAGGCTGGGAGACCAATCAGGACGCTTTTGGACTAGTCTAGTAAAAAAGGTGATAACACCTGAATTGAGGTAGGGGCAGTGGAAATGGCAGAAGAGAAGAGGAAATTAAAAGAAATTCAGAGATAAATCAGTAGGACTTGGTGACCTTTGGGGAATGAAAGTGAGTGAGCCATCAAATATGAGGATTTTTGTTTGGATGCCTAGATAGATGGTGAATGCCATTAACTGAGATTAGGGATACAAAAGGAACCAGTTTCAGAGAAAAGATAATGAGTTCAGTTTTGACTGTTGAATTTGGGCTATCTTATGGGTTACATAGGGACAGGTAGTAGCATATATAGGCTGGAACTTGAGGTGGAAGGAAAGGTCTGAGATATGGAGTCACTACATACAGGCAGGCGTTAAGGCCATGAGGACAGATGAGTCACACTGGGAGAGTGTCAAGAGCGTTGAGGACAGAGCTCTGGAGAACATCAATATTTAAGGGGGAGGCAAGGAAAGAAGGGCCAGCAAAGGAAAGTAAGAAACAGCCGTCAGAGAGATGGGAGGAAAACCAGGTGGGAGCAGTCTGCTGGAAGTTAAGGGACAAGCTGGCAGTGAGGGGGGCTGCCAAAGGATTCAGGTGCTGTAGAGACAGGTGTGGTGAGCATGCAAAACAGTCTTTTGGGTTTGTAATTAGTAGATCATCAGAACTATAGTGAGATCACTTTACTTAGATCCTGGGAGAAAATTTTTTTCATAGTTTGAGGATACAGAGATGGTAAGTATAATGCCTCTTTGAAGAGGCTGGTGTTGAAAACAGTATGGGAGGCAAGCTCAGAAGAACACCTTTTAAAGATAGGAAATACTTGAACATTTTTATAGACTGAGGGGAAGGTGCAGAGGAAAGGTAGATGGTGGAGATTGGGGTGGCGGGTTATAAATGGAGGTAGGTCTGGGGTGCTGGCTGTGGGCAGAACAGGAGCACCACTTTCCCTGGAGGAAAGGAGGGCAGACGTGCTATTATGGGTGACTTTAGAAGTAGAGAAGGATGAAATTTGAGAGTATTGGTACCAACGTCCTGTTTTTTCTCTGAAACTGGAGACAAGGCCATCTGCTTTGAGGAGGTGAGAATGAGGTGGGCAGCCTGAGGAAAGTGGTAAAGGTTGAGAACAGCAGCTCCAGGAAAGGATGCTGGCTTTGAGCAATATTGGGGTCTCAACCAAGGTTAGAGACATGAGGTGAGAGCAGCGATTCTCAACTCCAGCTGCATAATAGTATCACCTGGAGCTCTTATGAACATACCATTACCCAAGCCTCACCCCCACAGATTATGATTCAGTTGGTCTGGAGTGAGGTCTGGGCACCTAAAATTTTAAAACTCCCCAGGTGAATCTAATATGCAGTCCGGGTTCACTGGGTCAGAGACAGCGTGATGATGAGGACTTTCTTTTTAACCTCTGCTCAGCAGCCTGGGAATAGGAAGAGGGAAGGTGGCTGCTGGGATCGATCCAGCTGGTGGGAATTGGCTGGGACAAAGCGGTGGGAGACACTAGCGAGAGTGCGCGTAAGAGCATTGCGGAAGGGTTTGCTTGCACGCCTGCCGTCACCGCATCTGGGACACGAGGAAGAGAGAAGCATCACAGTGACTCTGGGTTTCTGGCTTGGCCTAGATTGGCTTAGCTGAGGAATTCAGGAGGAGGATATGACGGGAGGGAGAGAGTGTATTACAATGGGAAAGAGCATGGGCCTCACACCAGGCAGACCTGGCTTCTGAGCCCTGCTCTGATAGTGGCAGCTCTGTGACAGTGGGCAGATGACTGCATCTCTCTGAACCTCTCCGAACCCGTTCTTCACTTATAAAAATGCTAGCACCCATATTATAGCGTTGTTGAAGATTACATAAGATAACGTTTGTGTAGTCTCTAACACATAATGAGTTAGTGATTATTATACGTTTATTTTGGAACATGCTGGATTTGAGATGCCTGTGGAAGATCTGGTATAGGTATTCTAGCAAGCATTTGTAGATACAGATTTGGTCACTCAGGAGGGACATAGGGAGAGGAGACAGATTTGAGGGTTATTGGTATATAGACAGAAATTGAAGCTATAAGCATGAATTAGGTAACTAGGAGAAAATATGAGAAATGACCACAGATTTCTTTAAATTAATTTTTATTGAAGTATAGTTGCTTTACAGTGTTGTGTTAGTTTCTGCTGTACAGCAAAGTGAAGCAGTTATATACATATACATATATCCCCTCTTTTTTAGATTTCCTTCCCATTTAGGTCACCACAGAACAGTGAGTAGAGTTCCCTGTGCTATATAGTAGGTTCTCATTAGTTATCTGTTTTATATATAGTAGTGAGAAATGACCACAAATCTTTTATGGAAAAGGTTTGTTTCTTGATTCTGGAGTTTATAATACCCCATTGTTAGCCTCACTATGCGGCAAGCTTTTAAAAGTCTTTTAGGACAGGGCTTCCCAAACTTTCATGTCCAATCCACCCATAGAAAATGATGCTGTTTATATGGCACTTTGGGATAAATAGACAATTATACTGGAAGCAGCTGGTCCAGGGCCTCTGGGATACCCAGGTCCCACCCAGCCACCGTGTGTGCTGTGGGGATCAATACCTGGGGCTCGCCTATAAACCCAGTGTGACCCACTGATTGGGAAAGTTCAGTTTGTGAGACTAACACGGAGTAACGAAGCAGGCTGCCAAAAATGGAGACCAAGACAGAGAGAACAGATTTTTTGCCACCCAGAAGTGAGTTCAGACATGGTCTACCTTGGACAGAAGTTGACGGTCAGAAAGCAAACAGATTCTGGGCCTGGAATAACATAATCTTGCACCGGCCACACCATTGTGTAGGGTCTTTATTGTTGCTGTCATAGTAATGATCATTTTGGCTATGTTTTGACGTATGGATAGTGCTTTGATGCTCTCCAACAATTTATATTTTACAAAGCACTGTGGTTTGTCTCACAGATAACCCAGGCACAAACCCAACAGCACCACACTCTTAGCTGTTAAAAGGCTGACAGCAGGGATGTACCCATAGCCAAATCCCCATTTTTCTGGCCTCCAGTTGTCTTTTGGAATAGGTCTTCTCGTTAGTTGGGGCAGCTTAGGCCTCTTCTAAAAGCATAGGCTTTAGAGTCAGACATATCAGGGTTGGGATCTGGCTCTGCCATAATTAACTGTGTGACCTTGGGCAAGTTACTTAACCCCTCTGAGCCCCAGTGCTGTCCTCTATAAAATGGAGATGATGCTGATAACCCCTTTCTCACGGGCTTCCTGTGAGAGAATGTGTGTAACACTTAGCACAGGGTCTGGCACAAACAGAAGGTACTTAGCAAATGATAGCTACTGCTATCGTGTTGACAGCGTCAGCTCATTCATACTGTTGCATGTCTCTGCAGCACCAAGATGGTGTTTTTTGTTCAAAATGAGCCTCCTCACCAGATCTTCAAAGGCCATGAGGTGGCAGTGATGCTCAAGAGTGAGCTGCGGAAGCAAAAGGCAGACTTTCTGATATTCAGAGCCCTGGAAATCAATACTGTCAGTGAGTAATTCTGGGAAGTTGGGAATGAGAGTCCACCCAGTGTCCACAGCTCACCTGTCGGTCCCTGCTGTCCTTGGGCTTCATTTCCTGTTCTCTGGGAACAAGGAGATAATCACTTTCCTCAGCTACCATTTTTTTTTTGAAAGAGTCTTGACTCATTGCAGAGCTTCTTAACCTTCCATGGGCCCCTGAGGTAGCATTCAGAGGGGCTGTGAGTTTGAATGGGAAAAAAATTACATCTTTATTTTCACGAACCTCTAACTGAAATTTATTGTTTTCCTCAATCGTGAAGGTAGGCAAGAAACTGCAGTTAGTATTAACAGAACATGTGACTTTAAGGCAATAGAAATCTCAGATAATTTTGTATCATGCTACATAATGAAATAGCATTTTTACTCATCACCACTTCAAAATTATGACAGTTGTTAGACACACTTCTAGGTCTTGTTACTTAATATTTTAATAAAGACGCATATATTATTTTAAAGTTTTGTATTCTTAAATACTTCAAAAACATGTATAGTATAATTGCCTTCCTTTGTAAATACTATGTGCTTTATTTTGTCATTTATTCAGAGAAGGGGGTCTGTGGGACATGAAAGATTAAGAACTGCTGATATGGAGAAACAGCAAGTAAAAACAGTCTGGAGCCTTTCTAACTGCTCCAGTTTTATCCATGATGATAATAACGGGCACTGTGTCCAGCTATAAAGGTTCTTGGGGCAGGTCTCCAGGAAATGTCATCACAGGCCATTGAGCAGGGGATCCCTTCGTATCTTCACGGGCACTGGAATTTGGTCAACCCCCGGCTCTGACTCCCGTTGACTTTTTTCCCTTTCCTGCTACTTTCAGCATGCCAGTTGAACTGTTCTGACCATGGCCACTGTGATTCATTCACCAAACGCTGTATCTGTGACCCTTTTTGGATGGAGAATTTCATCAAGGTGCAGCTGAGGGATGGAGATAGCAACTGTGGTGAGTTTTCTGCTTGGAACTGTGCCAGCTGGTTTGGCGTTGAATGTGGCTCTGAGTTGAGTGGGTGGGTGTTGGTGTTTCCAAGGCAGATGAGCAAGCAAGGAGAAGAACTCTGTGTATTTTCTGTTTGCAGAGGACTTTTACTTCCTTCCTCCACACTTGCTCAAGGTTAGAGGAAAGCTCTGAAGCAGTTTTTTGCTTTCGTTTTTGTTTTTTTTTTTGGCCTCGCAGCACAGCTTGCAGGATCTTAGTTGCTTAGTTCCCCGACCATGGATTGAACCTGGGCCCTGGCAGTGAAAGCGCCGAGTCCTAACCACTGGACTGCCAGGGAATTCCCCTGAAGCAGTTGTTTAATATCAGACCAGCTGCAAAATGCAGCCTAAATCAGACGAGCCGCAAGGCCTCCTGTCTTTTTGGAGTGCCTGTGTACTCTGGCCCCATGGAAGCCCGTAGGTTTCCATTCCCCCCTTTCCCTCTGTCAAAGCTCCTTACAGCCTGCCCCACTGCCCCAGGGTCTCAGAGCACCAGCTAGAAAACAGGGGCAATTCATAAGGTTTAAAGTTTCAGCTGCCTTTAACTCCAAGGTCTCACCTTCCCTGGGGAGCCCCGGGGGCCTTCTTGTTTACAGAGTGAAGCCATCTCCTGCCCAAGGTGGGCAGCCCAGACCTCCCTTCTAGCCTCTCTTTTCACTGCCCTTAATATTTTGTTTCTCTTGGCAGAGTGGAGCGTGTTATATGTTATCATTGCTTCCTTTGTCATTGTTGTTGCCTTGGGAATCCTCTCCTGGACTGTAATCTGTTGTTGTAAGAGGTAAGATGGACTTTCCCTGGAAATTTGTTCGGGCTTCTAATTACATATTTATTCATTAGAGAGGTATCTGGCACCTTCTATATTGAGGGCGCTGAGTCCTGGGTTTCTTTCCTTCCCGTCGCTGTTACATGCCATGGCCCACCCACGGCATGCACAGAAAAGTTCTCCTTACCTCTGACACGCCTGAAGGCAGAAGCACACTCCTTTAGGCTGAGTGGCTGTCACTGCAGTGATTTGCCTCCTGGAAAACGTGGCTGTGGCTGGAGTGGGAGTGGGAGGGCCTGGGGTGTGGACCTGGCTCTTATCTCTAGGGTGTGTGGCCTTTAATACTCCACACCTCAGCCTCACCACCTTAGCACGTGGGTTCTTTTTTTTTTTAAATTGGGGTATAGTTGCTTTACATTGTTGTGTTAGTTTCTGCTGTACAGCGAACTGAATCAGCTTTATGAATACGTATACCCCCTCTTTTCTGGATTTCCTTCCTGTTTAGGTCACCACAGAGCATTAAGTCAAGTTCCCTGCGCTGTACAGCAGGTTCTCATTAGTTATCTATTTTATACATAGTAGTGTATATATGTCGATCTCAATCTCCCAATTCATGCCACCACCCCTTTCCCCCCTTGGTGTCCGTCCATATGTTTGTCCTCTACATCTGTGTCTCTATTTCTGCCTTGCAAACAGGTTC
>NC_041216.1:7655677-7656205 GCF_002837175.3 Physeter macrocephalus
TTTTTTTAAATTGGGGTATAGTTGCTTTACATTGTTGTGTTAGTTTCTGCTGTACAGCGAACTGAATCAGCTTTATGAATACGTATACCCCCTCTTTTCTGGATTTCCTTCCTGTTTAGGTCACCACAGAGCATTAAGTCAAGTTCCCTGCGCTGTACAGCAGGTTCTCATTAGTTATCTATTTTATACATAGTAGTGTATATATGTCGATCTCAATCTCCCAATTCATGCCACCACCCCTTTCCCCCCTTGGTGTCCGTCCATATGTTTGTCCTCTACATCTGTGTCTCTATTTCTGCCTTGCAAACAGGTTCATCTGTACCATTTTTCTAAATTCCACATATATGCGTTAATATATGATATTTGTTTTTCTCTTTCTGACTTACCTCACTCTGTATGACAGTCTCTAGGTCCATCCACATCTCTACCAATGACCCAGTTTGGTTCCTTTTTATGGCTGAGTAATATTCCATTGTATATATGTACCACATCTTCTTTATCCATTCATCTGTCGTTGGACATTTAGGT
>NC_041216.1:7656329-7761728 GCF_002837175.3 Physeter macrocephalus
GCATCAGCAGGCGGACGCGCAACCACTGCGCCACCAGGGAAGCCCCCTGTCCATTTTTTTGATTGGGTTGTTTGTTTTTTTTTTTTGATATTGAGCTGCATGAACTGTTTGTATACTTTGGAGATTAATCCTTTGTCAGTTGCTCCATTTGCAAATATTTTCTCCCATTCTGAGTGTTGTCTTTTTGTCTTGTTTATGTTTTCTTTCCTTTGCTGTGCAAAAGCTTTTAAGTTTCATTAGGTCCCATCTGTTTATTTTTGTTTTTATTTTCATTACTTGGGGAGGTGGGTCAAGAAAGATCTTGCTGTGATTTATGTCCAAGAGTGTTCTTCCTCTATTTTCCTTTAAGAGATGTATAGTGTCTGGTCTTACATTTAGATCTTTAATCCATTTTGAGTTTATGTTTGTGTATGGTGTTAGGGAGTGTTCTGATTTCATTCTTTTACATGTAGCTGTAGCACATGGGTTCTTAATTTGTCTGCCTTCCTTTCAGTTTGGGATTCTCGCGTGTACATGTTTCTACGTAAGTGTAGACTTAGGTTAGTCGTGATTAAGTCTTTCAGGTTTTTTCATTTAGTCTTCCTATCTAGTCATAATATTTAATGGTAACATTTATTATGTTTTTAATTATTAATAATAGGTATCATTTCTATGTTTGCTGTGTACCAAGCAAAAATGTATAAAATGTGTATAACATTTTATACATTTTATAGGTAATATCTTTTAAATATGCATAACAACCTTTTCTCAGGAAAATGACATTTTCCATGGACACACAGTTAATAAGTGGCAGAACTGAGATTCAACCTGCAATATAATCTCACAATAAAACTTAGAAAAATAAAGAATTTTTAAAAATTCCCACCAGCCTAAGACAACCACCATTAACAACGTTTTGCTGGTTTAATGCTTTCCTCCACCCTATACCCTTCAAGCATAGGAGTGTCATTTTATTTACATTTTTAAGCCATCTATCCTTCCTTCATTGCCACTGTGGAGTGGTGAGTCCATGATAAAATGATAATGTTTCCTTTACCTTTTCCAAAATTGGTGAGGACTATTTGAATAACAAATCACAGTTGCTACCTTTCCCAGCTGAGAAACAAGGAGAAACAGCCCTTCCATTAAGCAGCATCCCCCAAGACAGGGCTCTGCATGCAGTCTGGCTGCCACCCTTTGGTGGGCTACCTGAACCTCACACAGAACCTCTTTCCTGAGCAGGGATTGTGTTTTTCAGACAAAAAGGAAAACCTAAGAGGAAAAGCAAGTACAGGATCCTGGATGCCACGGATCAGGAAAGCCTGGAACTGAAGCCAACCTCGCGAGCAGGTAGTGGCCCCGGGAACTGGGAACCGGGGGTGTCTGGGTTGGTGCACTCTCCCTGAAGAGCCACCACCATCACCAGTCCCTCCTAAATGTGTTTTTGTTGGCAGCTCTTTGTGCTGGAAAAGCATCTTGTCCCCTCCCTGTTGAGGGCTCAGGGTCAGCTTTGCCCTGTGGGGGCAGAAGCTGCCTACTGGACAAGCTCGGACTCCAGGGCTCACTTCTTAGTGGTCCTTTGACTGTGCCGAGGGGCTCAGCCTCTTGCTTTCCTTTGCCTGCTCGTTCCCCTCAGGGTTCCTGCCTGGAGTTCAGCTTTTCAAGCTGCCCCTGTAGTCGGGCTCAGGGACCTTGGTCTCTTATTCCTGATCAGTCTGTCCTTTCCGGGCAGACAAGGTGAGGCCATGAAGAGATCAAAGCCAATGTCTGCCAGCTGGCCTCCTTGCCAGCCAGCCATCCTCTCCCATCTTCCTCTCTCCAGTATTTGTCAGGTAGATCCACAGGCTCCATCATTGTCTTAGAGCAGGTGGAGGGCAGCTCCCCTGCTGGCTCCAGGTGCACTGAGCTCATCTGTCAAAGAATTTCCAGCTGCACAAGCATTAAGACGGCTTTCAGTGACGGGGCTCGGAGAGCCAGGGTGGGTAGAGGGCCCTCTGTCCTTGTCTGGACTAGGTCATTGGTGAGGTTCCCATTCATCACGGATGCCACAGGACAGGCCTCATCTCTTTATGGGAGCTGGGCTCTATATAGAGCTATTCCTAAACACTCTGCAAGTACAACTATTTTTATACAAAGTATTTATTAAACGTCTCTCATACTTAAAGCTTCGTATTAGGAGAGGCTGTAAGGGGACCATAGAGAGTTCTAAACCATAGGCTCTGCCCTCAGAACTTCACTGTAGTGAGGGAGAAGACATATGAGAAGAGAATAAATGCTCATAGGCAGTCTGGGCTCTGTCAGCACCCAGGCAGCTTGGTTAGGGAACACTGTGGGGTGGTGCCTGGAGGCTGGGGCCTAGCGAACCACAGAAGTGCAGCCAGAGCGCCACACAGGTTACTGAGGATGAGGCCTCGAGGGGAGAACGTTGCACAGCACTGTCCGCAAGGTAGCCAAGGTTGTGTTTATGTTGCTCTGGCAAGGCTTTTCCACTCCTTGAAGTCATTCGCGACTTACTTTTGGTCTGGTAGACATGGCCTTGGTGAGCTTACGTCACTGTGCTTTTCTGAGATCCTCCTCCTTGCTGATATCTCTCTTTTCTAAACAAACTTTGTTGGTTCATATTTCTGTCCAGAAAGCACTTTCTCATCCTTCCCTTAACCTGCCAATTAAAGTCGTGCTTATCTTTCTCCCACACGTCTGTTTCGGCGTTTCTCTCACTGTATTATATCAGTTTTGTTATTGTTTGTCCCCTTACTAGTCAGCAGTATCCTTGAGGGCAGGGACTTTACCTTATTCATCTGTAAATATGGATTAATACCACTGTGGACCAGGCCCTATGCCAGATACTGGTTATATTACAGTGAACTAAACAGAAAGACGTTGCTCTTGTGTAGTTTATGTCAGGCCAACATTAAACAAACAAATTCACAAATATACAAAATGTGATAATGGAAGGTCTTTATAAAGAATAGCACTTAAGCTGAGACCCAAGGGACGACGAGAAGGAGCGTAAGACACGCGAAGACTCTGGGAAATAGGATCGCAGGCAAAGCTGGTGAAGGCCCGGCTGCTGGAATGAGCAGAGGGGATTTGAAGAAGACATGGTGAGCGTGGGGTGAGTGGCATAGGCTGGGCAGGCGAGCAGGGACCTTGCTGTGGGTTCCTTCTAAGAGCAGTGGGGAGCCATGGGTAGTTTTTTTAAGGAGGTGCATGGTGCAGTTAGATTTACATTTTAAAAAGACAACTGTGGCTGCTATGTGAAGGAATTGGAGAGGCAAAACTGGGTGAGAGGAGATTAGATAGAATGCCCTTATGGTGGAGAGATGATGAGATGGAGAGAGGCAGATGGGTTCCAGATACATTTGGGGGAAAGGCTTGCTGAGGTTCATGATATGTTTTCCAAGGGGGGGCGGTGAGAGAAAAGGAGAAGTAAAGGATGGTGCCCAAGCATCTTCTTTGAGCATCTGTGGATTGGGTGGTTTTATTACCCTAGATGCAAAAGACTGCAGAAGAAGCACTGGAGAAGATCATTTGGTTTAGAACAGTTATGAATGGGGTTGAGGAAATGAGGCTGGAGGATGAAATTATGGGGAGTTTTGAACATCAGCATTTATGATGGTGATGAGAAGTGAAAATGCTGGCATAGTAGAATTAGTCTAGTGACAACATTTCATTCATTGAAGAGATCACAGGTGGATGCCAGCAAGGAGATTCTTGCGACGGTCCGAGGAGGGATGATGATGGCTCAGACAGCTTGGTATCAGTGGGATGGAGGGACAGGAAAGGTCCAGGCTGCTTTGTGACATGAGAGACAGGGACTGATAGCCCTGACGACAGAATTAGGACAGTCGGTGCAGTTTGGGTAAGAGAAGACGAATTAAATTGAACTCAGCAGGACAGGACTGGATAGGAATCTTCTGTGTGCTGGTGACAGTCGGCTCCGCAAAAGTAGATCACATCCCTTCTGGGGAGAGTGTCGAGGGGCAAAAGAAGAGTCCAGGGCTAAGGAGCTGAGGTGAGGGAGGAGGGGTGTCACCAGGGAGCAGTCAGCATGTTTGCTGCTGCAGAAGAAAAGGGTAAGAATTGGTGATGACGGCGGTGACGACACTGGAGAAGTTTCTGGTCGCCTAAAGAACTGGAGTAGATGGTGAGTGACAGATGGCAGAAGTCAAAGTGCAGTTTATTTAGGAAGTACGTTGGTGGTGAGAAAATGGAGACCCTAAATATTTAAAAGTCCTTTTAGAAGTTGAGCGACAGTAAGTGGAGATTCAGGACAGGATGGATGGGGTTCAGGAGCACGTTTGCAGGCAGAGATGCCGAAGCTAGAGGTGAGGTTCCTGGGCAGGAAGGAGGGAGTAGTGGGTAAAGGACTTAAGATGCCTCTACTGAGGCAGGCGGGAGGGAAAAGCTGGGTGACGGCAGGATGGGGAGGCAGACTTGTGGGGAACGGGAGGGAGCGGGGAGGGCTGCAGGCGGCCAGCTGCTCCTAGGTAACCAAGGTGAGACGAGATGAGGGTCGGCAGGCCCTTCTGTGCGCGGTGTCCACGTGAGGAGGCGGTGAGAGCCGCCTTGCATCTGGTGTGGGTCTGAGCAGGCCAGAAGTCCCGGCTGTCGCTCTGGGCTCCGCAGTGGATTAGTGGCTGCGACCCGGAGCAGAGTCACTAGCAGGACGAGGAGAATGGGATCCAGGACCACACTGTGTAAGGTCTGGGACTGAAGAAGCTCGGCTGGAAGAAGAGTGAATTTAGTGCGGCGTGACATGTGTGGGAGTGAGTTGAAATGGGTGCTGCTGGGAGGATGGGGACTGGAAGTGTCGCGGGCCCACCTGAGTGAGCTCGGAGCCACTGGCACCGAAGACCCGCAGGCAGAGCGGGACAGGTGCCCACCCACAGGAGACATGGTATACACTCAGCGGTTGTGCTGTTCGGTTTGGTTTGGTTTTGCTGTTCTGTTGACTTTTCTTCAAGACTTTCTATTGAGGTCTATTAGATTGAACCATATAAGATTACTGATAATTGACTTTTGAGCGTTTTAGCAGTTTTCTGTGATTCAGTCTAATGTGTGCAGAAAATCATAAGCACGTTTCATAAGTGCATGTACCCATGTAATCAGCCCCCCAGAAGCGCCCCCTTTGTGCTTCTTTCCAGTCACTGCCTGCCTCCCCCCAATTTACTTCTGGTATCTTGGGAGTAGTTTATATAAATGGAATCATTGGGCTTGGCGCCTGTCCCTCAACATTACATTTAGCACATCCATCCATGTTGTTAGGTAGAGCAATAGTTCGTTCATTCCCATCGCCGTGCAATTTCCTTTGTAGGAATATATTCATTTGTCAGGTATACTGTTGATGGGCAGTTGAGTTCTTTCCATTTGGGGCTGTGATGGGGAGTGCTGCTGTAAGCGTTCTTGCCCATGTCCTTTGGTGGACATGTGTGTGGATTTCTGTTAGGTGTAGACCTAGGAACGGGATTGCTGAGTCGGAGGAGATGGATGTGTTCAGCACCCACTGATATAACCAGCTTCCTAGCTTGTATTGCTTAGTGGATGAATCGCACTCAGTTCTTCAAGCAGAGCGGGAGCTAGAGGTAGGGGGGCCCGGGTGAGTGCTGTGTACTTTGGAGCCAGCAACACGTCCCCCCTCAGGCCCCTGTCCTCCACACCTATGGCCCAGAAGGGCTTTAAGGAACAAGGGAAGCTTCAAGTGCTTGGATGCTGGAGGAGAAAGCCCCCAAAGGGTATTTCATCTATAGGGGCCAAACAGAGGTTTTGAGAACGTTGACGCTCCCCTGGTCTTGACGCTTCTTATGTTGCCACTGTCCCCTACCACACTGGAAAAGCCTGGGAAGCTGGTGTTCTTCTCTGGCCCTGCTGCTCCGCCGTCCTGAGAATCAGTGGGAGTTGTGGCCGTCCACAGTCATGTCCCAGAACTGTGCCCCTGCGATGGACAAGCTGGGCCCCAGAGCACACCGCACAGACGGCCAGCACACGGGCAAGGTCTGCGGGGCTGTGGTTCCCGAGTGACAGGTGCAGTCAGAGTCTAGATGCCCTCCTTGTTCACAGCCTGAAGTCATGTCTGGCCAGGAAAGGGCAGAATGCCTGAGAATCATCCCAGGACCTTCTTTCAGTGTTTATTGGGGATCTGGATGGGACCAGGGGGAGGGAGAGTGACTGTTGGAGGATGAGGGTTCAAACACAGCCCACCTGACTGGTCACCTTTTTTTTTAAAATTTATTTATTTTTATTTTATTTATTTATTTATTTTGGGCTGTGTTGGGTCTTCGTTGCTGCGTGCAGGCTTTTCTCTGGTTGCAGTGAGCAAGGGCTACTCTTCGTTGCGGAGCACGGGCTCTAGGCGCGTGGGCTTCAGTAGTTGTGGCTCACAGGCTTAGTTGCTCTGCGGCATGTGGGATCTTCTCGGACCGGGACTCAAACCCGTGTCCCCTGCATTGGCAGGTGGATTCTTAACCACTGCGCCACCAGGGAAGCCCTGGTCCCCTTTTTAAGAAAGGAGGTAGGTTAGGTCCTGGGGGTGGGCAGTGCCAGACCCAGCCAGAACGCTGCCAAGCTGGGTTCTTGATGTTGGCAATTCCCACTTCTAGTTCTGCTGTCTCAGCCTACCTTTTGCTGACTCCGGAGTAGTATTTGTACCAGCCAGAGGGCAGCCATCTTGCTGTTGGATGGGATCTGCCCTAAAGCTATTACCAGACCTCGTGGTATGGTCTGGCCTCTGCAGCCATAAGGATGAGTAGTGAAAGTAACTACAGTGACTTATAGAATCTCAGGCATCTTGGGACTTCCCTGGTGGCGCAGCGGGTAAGAATCCGCCTGCCAATGCAGGGGACACGGGTTCAAGCCCTGGTCCAGGAAGATCCCACATGCCACGGAGCAACTAAGCCCGTGTGCCACAACTACTGAGCCCGTGAGCCACAACTACTGAAGCCTGCGCGCCTAGAGCCCATGCTCCGCAACAAGAGAAGCCCCTGCTCACTGCAACTAGAGAGGGCCCGTACACAGCAACGAAGACCCAGCACAGCCAAAAATAAATATAAAAAAATAAATAAATTTATTAAAAAAAAAAAAAAATCTCAGGCATCTTTTCTGACCTCAGGTGCTTCTTATGGGTCCTTGTTTGTGTGTTCTGACCAGCTGACGGCTTGGGACAGTCCCCGCTTCAGTCAGGCTCTGCAGCAGAGGCCTCTGCGGGCCACATGCCTGCTCTCCCACCCCTTGTACCCTCTCAGCGAAGCCAGAGTAAACGTCTACGTAGAATGAAATTGTGTCCTCACTCAGTGTCAGCACCTCTGGCAGGCACTTTACATCCATACTGAGCCAGGGTACAGTGACAAAGTTCATTCTCTAGAGCCTAAGTTCTTGTTCCTTGTATTTCCTGCTCCCCACAGAACTCCACCCTCTGCATAAAGGGAGATAAAACATTCTACATTTAAAAGAGAAAAGAGGATGTCGTTGGGTGGCACTAGGCAAAGCTAATAGATGCTGAAAATAAAGAATCCCCATTGGAACCTGATCAGTCGCTCTCTGAGGCTTCCCTGATGGACTGTTCCATCTAGCCAGGGCTGGGGGGGCTTGGGAAGCAGCCTCCTTTTCAGGACAGGGGACCATGACTGTCCCTGTCCCCTCTGCTCCTCTGCAGGCTGGGGGGAGGGTGCAGGGTGTGGCTCAAGGAAGAGAAGATTTGTGCTTCTGACGCTGGGTTCCTGGACTCCCTTGCAGGTGTCAAACATAAAGGCCCGATGCTGAGCAGCAGCCTGGTGCACTCGGAGTCGGAGCTGGACAGTGACGACGCCATCTTCACGTGGCCAGACCGAGAGAAGGGCAAACTCCTGCATGGGCAGAACGGCTCCGTGCCCAACGGGCGGACCCCGCTTAAGGCCAGGAGCCCGCGGGAGGAGATCTTGTAGCCACCTGCTCTGTCTCCTCAGGTTAGGGGTTGGCAGTGCTAGGGTACAGAGCATTGCCAGGCTGGTTCTCATACCTCCCATGTCTGAGGGCAGCTGTTCTCCCAACGTCTGCTGGTCACTCCACCCTAACACCCTCAACTAGAGCTGCTGGTACTTGAATCCAGGGACATTCTCCGGGAACCCCTGAATGAAGCTGTGAATGAAGAGGTTTCCTCTTTAAACCTGTCTGGTAGGTCCCACAAAATGTCCTCACCTCAGGGCCTCCTTTCTTGGAACCCCTCCTCTGTTCCGAGGATGGACACTGCCAGCTCCTGGCCTCCTCTCCAGCTCTTTGTTGGCAGGGTTGCTGCTTCCGGGGCATCTGCACAGTGTGAGGCCTGGCTGTGTCCTCCACCCCTGGGTACAGAACCAAGCACCGCCAGCCCCCTGGCTCCAAAAGCCTGCCTGCAGGCACGTTCTTTGTTCTCGTCTTTGGGACGGAGTGCGCCCTCTTGCTAGGCCCAGAGGCAGTGGCGCCCCCTCCTTACCACTGCTGCTGGGCTAGGGGAGGGCTGGCTGTTTCAGGAATGCAGAGGGGCCCCTCTGGCTGCTGGGCTGTTGTGTCAGAGTAGCCAGGCTGGACACAGACTGCCACCCCTCTTCCTCCTGACCACCCTGGCTGCTTCAGGGATCAGGCCACCACTCCCTGTGCGCAGAGGAGGTAGCCACAAACAGACTGGAATGTTATGGCATGAGAGTGCACGTGTGGGACTGCCCCACAGCGGTCTCCTCTGTGTCCGTCTGTCCGAGTGTCTTCTCTCTGTGTCCCTTGCATGTGTGTGTGTGTGTGTGTGTGTGTGTGTGTGTGTGTGTGTGTGTGTGTGTGTGTTAGAGTGAGTGTGTGTGCATCAACTCCTCCTAGGGCCCTTGGCTACTCATAAGGCAACCTTGACCTGGAAAGACTTTCAGCTTCATGGAACAGAGACTTCCTGAATCCCTCCGGCCCTGTCACTGGTTCCTCAGCCATGGTTTCTGGGTGTTGAGGAATGGGAGCTTTGGGGGAGTGGCTTTTTAAAAAGAAACTTACAGTTTATACTACTGCACTACAGTCTGTTGTGAGATGATTAAACATGCTATTTAATTGTATGTGTGCCTGCTGGGTGTGCTGCTTTGTGCTCCATTGCTGGCCTGTACCACGGGTCCAGGCACCTGTATGTCCCTGTGACATTATGGCGTCTGGCAGGGAAGTCATGGGCCTGGCATCAGCATGTGTGGTGCTGGGACCCTACCTCAGTGGCTGCTGATGGAGGAGTCACCGCCCTGGCCCCTGCTGGCCAGCTGCTCCTTGTGGCTTTTAGGGAGGGGAGTTTTCTCTCCTTCCTTCAGACTTTTGTGAACACAAAATTGATGCAAACACACACAAACACCACCAGCTCCTCTCACCCCTACCCTTACCCCGTGGACAAGCTGGGGATACAGCGTGTGAGGGGCCCTGCCCTTCTCTTTTGGGTTTCCAAAGCAGTAGCGCTTGGCCCTGTGCCCCCAGAACACTGTGCAGTGTTGGAGGAACAGCTTGCTGAGCTTGTGGGATAGAAGCAGGGCTGCTGTTCGGTCTTGGACTCCCAGGAAAGGGAGGGGAGAGAAGGACTGTGGAACTCATTCTTTCCCCAAGGCCCTGTGCACAAAAACTAGCTGAGGGTGGGCGGTATTGGTTCTGTTTCTACAGGAACAGAAACGAGGCATACGAGAAGTAACTCAGTCCGCACACCGTAAATGACAGAATTAGAACTCAGGCCCAGCAGAGCCTGTGAGTGGTCTGGATCAAAATCACCTTTAGAAATGGGTTGCTGGGCCCCACCACTGTGTTTCTGATCGAGTAGGACTGGGATGAAACATGAGAATTTGCCTTTCTGATAAGTTCCAAGAGATGCTCTTCTGCTGGTCTGGGGACCACACTTTGAGAACCGCTGGTCTAGAAGTGCACATTCAGTGTGTCATGAATAGGAGGCAGCAGCTGACCCGTCCTGAGTGAGGGTGAAGGAAGCTCAGAGGAGTGGGAGCTTGAATCTGCCTGGGGCGCGCTGTGGGCCAGGGGTGCATGTTTTCTCGGGTGTGCGGGCCAGACTGCCCAAGAGCAGCTGGTGGGCAGGCGATCAGGACTTAGTGAGGTTGGTGTATTGGAAGAACTTTGGAGGATCCATGAAGGAGCTCCTGGACTTGATAACTTACTGGCTTTGTAGGTTTTTTCTGTGTTCTTTGGGCCTCATTCCTGTATCTTATCTCAGCCACAGCTCATTGAAGGATATATTTTTATCTCAGTCTCAGAGATGAATAAAATAATTTTTCATCCCCTACTCCTCCCACCAAAAAAGGGACAAACCCAGAAACCAGTGCTGCTTTCCTGGCTTGGGGTCTTGCATCAAGAAGACTGCCATGTCCCTCTTCTTTCCTGACTCATGAAAGAGCCAGAAATCCTTGGGCTTGCTTAGGGAGAGCTAGGCTACTTCCATATAACCCCGTCACCCCAAAGGAACCCTTCTGAAATAATCCTGAATTTCAGGAGCCTGGGAGCCCCTGCCTTGACCAAACTTAGCTAAACAGTCTTCCACCCTCAAAGTCCTCCATCTTCCATTTTCTAGAATGGCCAGAGGAAAGGCCAATAGAGGGCATCCTCACATTTCTTGAAGCCCACAGGTACTATGTGTGGAGAGACTTAGTCACCAGGAAGCAACACTCAAAGAAAACCCCTCGGGCTTGAAGGCTGCAGCACTGGCCTTCCTTCTGAGGGAGCAAAGGTGGGGGAGACTCTGAATCTTGTTCTTCCAGCTTCCCTTTGGCCTATCAGTGAAAGGAACCGGCACAGGTGGTCACACACACTGAGAGTTGTTCTCTGAAAACAAACAGGTAAGGAAAGAAGGTGCGTGCAGTCGGGAGCCATGAGCCCCTGGGAAGGAGGGTTTGAGGAGCGTGGATCAGGCCCTTGACTCCTTTGTGGAATGTGTGTTGAGGTTTAAAGGCCCCTGTTTGGTCTCTGGTCAAACCCAGGCCACCGGGCTTCCCTGGTGGCGCAGTGGTTAAGAATCCACCTGTCAATGCAGGGGACACGGGTTCGAGCCCTGGTCCGGGAAGATCCCCCCATGCCGCGGAGCAGCTAAGCCCGTGCACCACAACGACTGAGCCTGTGCGCCTAGAGCCCGTGCTCCACAACAAGAGAAGCCCACGTGCCTAGAGCCCATGCTCCGCAACAAGAGAAGCCACCGCAACGAGAAGCCCACACGCCGCAATGAAGAGCAGCCCCCGCTCGCCACAACTAGAGAAAGCCCACACGCAGCGACGAAGACCCAACACAGCCAAAATAAATAAATAAAAATTTTTAAAAACCAAAAAAACCCAGGCCACCATTATGACGCCTTTCACCTACGTAACCCTCCAGTTTGTGGTTGGTGCTGGTGGTACCTACTTAATATCCAGGATTTCCAGTGCCAGGGCTGGGGCTGTCCACTCTCGTGCCTCCCCACAAAGGCCCAGGTGGGATGTGTGCCTCTGTGCCCAAGTGCTGCCGAACAGGTAAACTCCCCCACCCTGGGGGCCTCTCTGAGTTGCTGGGGTTTGACATTGGAGGGTATTGATCAGGCTTTTTTGGTCACAAGGAAGAAAACTAAAGTTACCTTTCATGGGAAGGCCGGCCTTCCGTCCAGTTCTCAGTGCAGATACAAAACGCTGGCTGGCAGGTTATTGCTGTGCCCTAGTCTCACCTTCTGAGCTACGCTCTAGGTCCCCGTCCCCACTTCTAACTAATCACGTTCCTGTGTATCGACATCAGTGGTTCTCACACTGGCTGCACATTAAAATCACCTGTGCAACGTTTAAAACATACTGATGCCTGGAACCCACACCCCATGGGTTGTGATTTAACTGATCTTTCTTTTATTAATTCCTCAGAATAGTTGTGCACCCATACCATACCCTTGACAAGGGGGAAAACGGCCCTTAGCAGCTCAGCTCCAAAAGACTTGCAAACCAGCTGGATTTGGAGACAAAGAGGGAAAGTACCCAGACACCCAGTTCCTCTTAACCACCTCAGGGAGAAGCCCTTGAAGCTGGGTGTGGCAGAGATCAGCTGCTTGCCAAACCAGAGTCCTTTTCCGGGACACACAACTCACTTCATCTCCAGCCTTCTGCACAATATGGGCAGAAGAGAGGTGTTCCATCTTCAGCCCTGACCCATTAGAAACGCAAAGGTGGGGGAGACTCTGAATCTTGTTCTTCCAGCTTCCCTTTGGCCTATCAGTGAAAGGAACCGGCACAGGTGGTCACACACACTGAGAGTTGTTCTCTGAAAACAAACAGGTAAGGAAAGAAGGTGCGTGCAGTCGGGAGCCATGAGCCCCTGGGAAGGAGGGTTTGAGGAGCGTGGATCAGGCCCTTGACTCCTTTGTGGAATGTGTGTTGAGGTTTAAAGGCCCCTGTTTGGTCTCTGGTCAAACCCAGGCCACCGGGCTTCCCTGGTGGCGCAGTGGTTAAGAATCCACCTGTCAATGCAGGGGACACGGGTTCGAGCCCTGGTCCGGGAAGATCCCCCCATGCCGCGGAGCAGCTAAGCCCGTGCACCACAACGACTGAGCCTGTGCGCCTAGAGCCCGTGCTCCACAACAAGAGAAGCCCACGTGCCTAGAGCCCATGCTCCGCAACAAGAGAAGCCACCGCAACGAGAAGCCCACACGCCGCAATGAAGAGCAGCCCCCGCTCGCCACAACTAGAGAAAGCCCACACGCAGCGACGAAGACCCAACACAGCCAAAATAAATAAATAAAAATTTTTAAAAACCAAAAAAACCCAGGCCACCATTATGACGCCTTTCACCTACGTAACCCTCCAGTTTGTGGTTGGTGCTGGTGGTACCTACTTAATATCCAGGATTTCCAGTGCCAGGGCTGGGGCTGTCCACTCTCGTGCCTCCCCACAAAGGCCCAGGTGGGATGTGTGCCTCTGTGCCCAAGTGCTGCCGAACAGGTAAACTCCCCCACCCTGGGGGCCTCTCTGAGTTGCTGGGGTTTGACATTGGAGGGTATTGATCAGGCTTTTTTGGTCACAAGGAAGAAAACTAAAGTTACCTTTCATGGGAAGGCCGGCCTTCCGTCCAGTTCTCAGTGCAGATACAAAACGCTGGCTGGCAGGTTATTGCTGTGCCCTAGTCTCACCTTCTGAGCTACGCTCTAGGTCCCCGTCCCCACTTCTAACTAATCACGTTCCTGTGTATCGACATCAGTGGTTCTCACACTGGCTGCACATTAAAATCACCTGTGCAACGTTTAAAACATACTGATGCCTGGAACCCACACCCCATGGGTTGTGATTTAACTGATCTTTCTTTTATTAATTCCTCAGAATAGTTGTGCACCCATACCATACCCTTGACAAGGGGGAAAACGGCCCTTAGCAGCTCAGCTCCAAAAGACTTGCAAACCAGCTGGATTTGGAGACAAAGAGGGAAAGTACCCAGACACCCAGTTCCTCTTAACCACCTCAGGGAGAAGCCCTTGAAGCTGGGTGTGGCAGAGATCAGCTGCTTGCCAAACCAGAGTCCTTTTCCGGGACACACAACTCACTTCATCTCCAGCCTTCTGCACAATATGGGCAGAAGAGAGGTGTTCCATCTTCAGCCCTGACCCATTAGAAACGTGTGTGACGCCCCCTCCTCCATCTGCTGGCCAGATGCGGAGGAGCTCTCGGGGGACTCTGAGGCCATGGGAGAGACATGCATGGTGGAGGGAGCCCGGTTCCTAAACCACCATCTAGAAGAGAGCTGCTCTTACCAGAATGGCCGTTGGATTGTGATGAGAGAAATGAGAACTTTACTGTACTAGCCAATGCACTTTTTTTTAAAAAAGTAGGGGGCTTCCCTGGCTGTCCAGTGGTTAAGACTCTGCACTCCCAACGCAAGGGGCATGGGTTCGATCCCTGGTCAGGGAACGAAGATCCCACGTGCCGTGTGGCGCGGCCAAAAAACAAAAAAACTAATGGCTGGTGTTAAGATTGTGGGCCCAGGCTCTCCTTTGACAGGCCTCCCTGGGCCCAAGTAAGCTAGCAGGGTTGACAAAGATGCCTCAGCCCAGGGCTCTGCGACAGCCACGTGGGCTGCAGGAGGGGCAGCTGGAGAACTAAGGCATACCACAGTCGTCTTGGCCATACAGTCCTAGGTGACATGCTCTTTGTTTTCTGAAGATCAGACAGTAATAACTCAGATCCTCCCTTAGGATAAGGGCAACATGCTTAGGGATCCTCGGGGGTATGATTACCTCTAGTGTGTGGTTTGGGAATTTGAGGGCTTGGGGAGGAATAATCAGCAGCAATGTGAAACTTAAGCTAGATCTCTGGGGGTGGGGAACTTCCAGTCTGTCTGTTGACAGGCGGTATCTCAATTGTTACTATATCTTGTAGCCCAGAAAACTGAAGATTTTCAAACACCCATTTCTATGGTTAAAAAATAATAATAAAAAAAGCTTAAAGGAAGAGCCAGGACAAATCCATTGCAAAAAGTGTTTAATTCAAACTTTGTGCTGTAAATGACTACAGGATTTTAGTATTCAACTGGAAATACGGCTACATGGAGGAAAGTCATTATCTTTGTAATCTGCAGGTAACCACACACACCCTGAATCTCTGAAGGAGTCCAGTGCCCTTAAGAAAAACAATGTCAGTATACACTTGAAGTCAGACCTGGGCTCCCAGTTTGAACTGTAGAGCCCAAAATGGGGAATTGAATCATGGGAATATCTGAGTCACATGCTTTTCCTTGGCATTTATTAGTTGGCTAAATAAATTGAAGCAGATAAAGTGCCATCCCCTTAGAGCAGTTTAAGCTTTCCCCCAGGCAATGCCCTCCAG
Source organism: Physeter macrocephalus (assembly GCF_002837175.3). Lineage (NCBI taxonomy): Eukaryota > Metazoa > Chordata > Mammalia > Artiodactyla > Physeteridae > Physeter > Physeter macrocephalus. The sequence continues at coordinate 7,671,095 of NC_041216.1, forward strand.
CCTTCAAGTAGACTAGATTCAAGTAGGCTGCCTCCTAGCAGCCTAGAATCTCTCTCCTCTAAAACCTGGGGCTACATCTGGGGCTACAGTGACTCATGTGCCTCTACACTCTATACAGCACTCAACCTCCTGCCTCCTACTTGCTTACAAGTTCATGAGGCTGTGGAGCCATCTTGTGTTTTATAACACTCTTCTGATTCTGATGGGTTACATGGAGACAAAACACAAGTCTCAAACACCTGTGCCTCAGATAAAGAGGGTTCCTGTCATGCTGCCCATAATCTGCACATGCTCATCAGTGATTAATGCCAACAACAGGCAGCTCTGGAGAAACCACAGACACCACTCTATCCCTACCTTTGCTCAAAAATCCCAAGCTATCTCTATCAATCAAAAGCATGAAGCGCTTTTAAACATGGTACCCTTTGGATCTATTAAGTGCCATATTCTCTTCTTTTTAAAAATTAATTAATTTATTTATTTTTTGGCTGTGTTGGGTCTTCGTTGCTGCCTGCGGGCTTTCTTTAGTTGAGATGAGCAGGGACTACTCTTCGTTGTGCTGCATGGGCTTCTCATTGCGGTGGCTTCTCTTGTTGTGGAGCACGGGCTCTGCACCCAGGCTTCGGTAGTTGTGGCACATGGGCTCAGTAGTTGTTGCACACGGGCTTAGTTGCTCCACAGCATGTGGGATCTTCTCGGACCGGGACTCAAACCCGTGTCCCCTGCATTGGCAGGTGGATTCTTAACCACTGGGCCACCAGGGAAGCCCCCAAATGCCATATTCTTATTTGGAAAAGCAGTGTCAACTTCAGCATTCCAAAAGTGCCCATGTCATCTTACGGTGGCTGGCATGCACTTGAAAGTGTGCCTAGGACGAACATGGAGCCTAGTACAGACTGACCAAGCCAGGGATGCAGAAGAGGCGGCTTCTCAAAGACACGCCAGCTGAAGAGGGAAGAGGATCTGGTCACCGCTGAGCTGAGCTGAGCTGACACTCCAAGGGAACCTGGCCGAATGAGCTCCCAGGTAATGCTACTTGTGGGGGAGAATAAAAAGATGGAATTAAAATACTAAACAATGAATGCCATTTAAGATAGAGGTAGGGTGGTAATTGAAATGAAAGTAATCTAAGGTCCTTTCATAGAAGGACAGTAAAAATGCTGATTAACTTTAGAGTTTAAGTCAGGTGTTCATGTTATAAATACTGAGTAAGCCACTAAAAATTCAGAACTAGAATATCTAAACCAGAAGAGGAAAGAAAAAATTAAAATACTTCAATCAACCAAATGGAAAGCAGGAATAGAGGTAAAACTGCAGCATTAAAAATTTGATCACTGGGCTTCCCTGGTGGCGCAGTGGTTGAGAATCCGCCTGCCGATGCAGGGGACACGGGTTCATGCCCCGGTCCAGGAAGATCCCACATGCCGCAGAGTGGCTGGGCCCGTGAGCCATGGCTGCTGAGCCAGTGCGTCCGGAGCCTGTGCTCCGCAACCGGAGAGGCCACAACAGTGAGAGGCCCGTGTACCACAAAAAAAAAAAAAAAATTTGATCACTTAATAGGCAGAAGTTGTCAGATTGGATATTAAAACAACCACCACTACCACCTCCAAACAGAAGTTAACAGATGGGATATACCTGTAAAACTATATTCACAAGAGACACCTAAAATATAGCATACAGAGATTGAAAATAAAAGGACAGCAAAGATATACTGGGGGTTTTTGTTCCTATTAAGACAATGAAGTAGCATAGGCTACTGGCTCCCTTCCTCAAAAATTAACCCTAGGAAAACAATACACCTTAGGAAATAGCATAAATCTGAGGAACCACCACCAAAAACCAAACCGACAAGAAATCTCCCCCAATCCTGTTAAGAACCCTTAGGACACTGGAGGTCATCAGAAACCGTAAGGGCAGGTAGGACATCAGTGAGTTGTTTACTCTTGCTGAACATGAGACACACAGCCAAGTCACTGGTGTCAGAGGGACACTACCTAGTCAGCCCAAAAGCTCTGCTGGGGTGAAAAGAGGAGATGGGCTAGGCAGCTGCTCTTGGTAAATTAAAACCTTTCCCCCCTCCAAAGCCCCAGGACTGGTAGATGACAATTAGGAATTGCTGTTTCTTCCTAAGGCTCTGAAAGTAAATCTTTGAGCAGTTACTGGTAGAGTAGTTGACAGTGACTGTGAGGTACCCAGAGGTCATTACCTTCCCCTTTTTAATTGAAAGGGACAGCATAGAGCATGGCCTTGACCTTTCACCAATAAATACTACCAGATAGAAGAGCTAATGCTCTGGAGGGACATGAGCTCACAGGCCAAAATAACCAGAATACAACCCCTGGCCCCCAAAGACAGCAAACTAAACATATACTCTCTAACCAAGAATTGAAAATAAAGCAAAATAAAAATACAGGAAAATATTAGCAATATGAAGCAGGAACAAGAACCAAGTGAAAATATTAAGTATGAAAAATATAATGAATGGGATAGAGGGACAGATACAGGTCAAAAGCAATTAGTTGGAGCATCATCTCAAGGTCCTTTACCAAAAGGAAGCAGGAAATGGTCAGAAGAGACACACACATACACATACACACACACACGAAGCAGTCCAGCAGTAGAGTAGAAGTGCCAACATCTGAATAAATGGGAGTCCAAGAAGACAAGAGAAAAAAATGAGGAAATATTTGAAGAAATAATGAGAATAGGTTGATCAGAATTAAAGAAAGAAGAAGGAACTCATGGATGATTAAGGAAAACGTACAACCAGAAACACTAGTAAGAGATTTAAGACCACCTAAGAAAATGAAAAATTCTGAAAGCTCCCAGAGAGAAATAGCAGATCAATTACAAAGGAGCAAGAATCAGATTGACATCAGGTTTCCTAACAGTATCCTTAGATGAAAGAAGACAAAGGAATCACGTTTCCAAAATGCTGAAGGAAAAGAATTTTGAACTCAAAATTTATATCAAACCCATTTAAACATGAAAGTAGAATAAAAAATATTCTCAGGGATACAAACCTTCAGAATTTTTTCACAATAGATCCACCTAAAATATAGAAGTGGTTAAATATGAAAAATAAATTTAGACATGGGAAGACATATAGGAAGTAAGGGTGAGCAAATAAATACTTTGGCAAAGTTTGTACAGATGGTCCCCAACTTATGATGGTTTAAGATTTTTCAGCTTCATGATGGTGTGAAAGTGATACAGATTCAGTAGAAACCAACTTTTGAATTTTGAATTTTAATTGTTTCCTGACCTAGCAATATGTGGAAGGACACCTTCTCGTGATGCTGGGCAGTGGCAGCTGCCACAGCTCCCAGTCAGCCACACGATCACAAAGGTAAAAAACCAACACAACTATTTTGTATTCATACAACCCATCTGTTTTTCACTTTCAGTACAATATTCAATAAATTACATGAGGGCTTCCCTGGTGCCGCAGTGGTTGGGAGTCCACCTGCCAGTGAGGGGGACGCAGGTTCGAGCCCTGGTCTGGGAGGATCCTGCGTGCCGCAGAGCAACTAGGCCCGTGCGCGACAACTGCTGAGCCTGCGCTCTGGAGCCCGCGAGCCATAACTGCTGAGCCCATGTGCCACAGCTATTGAGGCCCACGCGGCCGGAGCGGGTGCTCCACAACGGGAGAGGCCACCACAATGAGAAGCCCACGCACCACAATGAGGAGCGGCCCCCGCTCGCTGCAACTAGAGAAAGCCTGCACATAGCAGCAAAGACCCAACTCAGCCAAAATAAGTAAATAAATAAATTTATTTTAAAAAAATAATAAATTACATGAGATATTCAACACTTTATTATAGAATAGGCTTTGTGTAAGATGGTATTGCCCAATTAATGTTAATGCAGGCTAATTTAAGTGTTCTGGGCACCTTTAAGGTAGGCTAGGCTAAGCTACGATGTTCAGGTTAGGTGTGTTAAATGCATTTTTTAAAATTAATTAATTTATTTATTGGCTGCGTTGGGTCTTCATTGCTGCACGCGGGCTTTCTCTAGTTGAGGTGAGCTGGGGCTACTCTTTGTTGTGGTGCACGGGCTTCTCATTGTGGTGGCTTCTCTTGTTGCGGAGCACGGGCTCCAGGTGCATAGGCTTCAGTAGTTGTGGCACACAGGCTCTAGAGTGCAGGCTCAGTAGTTGTGGCACACAGGCTCAGTAGTTGTGGCTCGCAGGCTCTAGAGTGCAGGCTCAGTAGTTGTGGTGCACAGGCTTAGTTGCTCCGTGGCATGTGGGATCTTCCCAGACCAGGGCTCGAACCCGTGTCCCCTGCATTGGCAGGCGGATTCCTAACCACTGCGCCACCAGGGAAGTCCCGTTAAATGCATTTTTAACTTACAATATTTTATTCGGACATAACACCATCGTAAGTTGAGGAAGATCTGTAGTCTGAAACAGCTAGAAGTAAAGGAGAGTTAGTGGGGAGAAGAGGAAGGGGGAAGGAGAGGAAGGGGAAGGAAAGGAAAACAATGAAGTATATTAACAATCCAGAGCCAAAATTCTAAAAAATATCAACATGGTAGGATTGGGAAGACCAAAATCTTACTAGGAAGAGATTTAGATGACAGTTAAAGAAACCAATAGGGGTAAACAAGCATGTTTAGTATTAATATCAATTTAAAAAAGTAGAATGTATTACTTTTAAACAGGTAGAAGAAAATTTTCCATTGCTACTCAGTGGAAAGCAAGGGGGAATAAAGTACACTAAGTAGAAATTGTGAAATAACAGCAGAAATATGGTTTAATAGCAGTGGTTAAAATGAATGTAAACATCTTAAACTTAACTGAAGACAGACTCACCCCTTCTTTTCCATCTTCACTTGCCCTGCCTGAATGGACATTAGTGTTTGAGGAAGTAAGTGCATGTAAAGGGAGTAACTGGTGGGCCTGGAGCCCACGGAAGCCCACTGGTGAAGGGGGCCACAGTGAAGCAGCCCAGCAACAGGGCAAGTGAGACAGTGGGTGACTGGAATAGGATACTGATTACGTTGTGCGAATACGTTAACTGATTGAGAAAATAAATATATATATTGAGGATAATGGGAGACAGATTTCTCAGTGTTTAAGAAAGGATTTATGAACATGGAAAGGGAGAAGGCTTTCTCCCGAGGTATTGAACTCAAATTGGAAGAACTGGTATGAACTCACAGGTTCAGATATATGATAGACAGATAGATGATAGATAGATAGATAGATAGATGATAGATAGGCAGATAGATGATAGAGTTGTATATAGTTATATAAACATGTGTATATATTTGCTTATGGATTGATTGAGTCTGTCCACTGACAGGGCATAGGAACAATTTTATCTTAGTAGCAACAAGCATACCAATTGCTCAGGCATTAGGGCTTCATGGTTGAGTCTAAGACTGGGGAAGGGAAAGTACAAAATAATGCTGGAACATCTGGTTTTGAGTAACTAAATGCTGAAAAAATAATGGGGACATGTCAGAATGACAAAGAAGCCAGCCAGAAGGGGCTTCCATTGATTAAATCTAGGACAATTTGAGTATCAAAATAAATGAGTATCAAATTATAACCTAATAAATGAAATAGGAATCTATGACTCCATACTGATATACATAAATGCATAAAAAATTTAAAAGACCCAATATGAATTCTTTTTTAAAAACCCAGCAATTGAGGGCAAAAATGATGGAAAAAAAGAATAAACAACAGGGGAAAAAAATAAGAAAAGAGAGGAAAAACAGTAATAAAATCAGAGATGGAAAAGAGAAGACTGAATAAACCAAATGATGGTTCTTCAAAAAGATTTTTAAGGTAGATAAGACTGATCAAAAAGCAACAAATAACACACAAGGGAATCCCCATAACGTTATCAGCTGATTTTTCAGCAGAAACTCTGCGGGCTAGAAGGGAGTGGCATGACATATTTAAAGTGATGAAATGGAAAAACCTACCACAAAGAATACTCTACCCAGCAAGGCTCTCATTCAGATTCGATGGAGAAATCAAAAGCTTTACAGACAAGCAAAAAGCTAAGAGAATTCAGCACCACCAAACCAGCTTTACAACAAATGCTAAAGGAACTTCTCTAGGCAGGAAAGAGACCAGCAACTTAAAACAACCTTCTATGTATATAGACTGCTATATCAAAACCTCATGGGAACAGCAAACCAAAAAACTACAAGAGATACACACACACAAAAGAAAAAGCAACCCAAACACAACACCAAAGATAGTCATTCAAATCACAAAGGAAACAAAAGAGGAAGGGAAGAAAAAAGACCTACAAAAACAAATTGAAAACTATTAAGAAAATGTCAATAGGAACATACATATTGATAATTACCTTAAATGCAAATGGATTAAATGCTCCAACCAAAAGACATAGACTGGCTGAATAGATACAAAAACAAGACCCATATATATGCTGTCTACAAGAGACCCACATACAGACTGAAAGTGAGGGAATGCAAAAAGGTATTCCATGCAAATGGAAACCAAAAGAAAGCTGAAGTAGCAATACTCAGACAAAATAGATTAAAATAAAGACTGCTACAAGAGACAAGGAAGGACACTACATAATGATCAAGGGATCAATCCAAGAAAATATAACAATTGTAAATATATATGCACCCAACATAGGAGCACCTCAACATATAAGTCAAAAGCTAACAGCCATAAGAGGGGTAACTGACAGTAACACAATAATAGTGGGGGACTTTAACACCCCACTTATACCAATGGACAGATCATCTGGACAGAAAATCAATAAGGAAACACAGGCCTTAAATGACACATTAGACCTGATGGACTTAATTAATATTTACAGAACATTCCATCAGAAAGCAGGAGAATACACTTTCTTCTCAAATGCACACTGGAACATTCTCCAGGATACATCACATATTGGGCCACAAATCAAGCCTTGGTAAATTTAAGAAAATTGAAATCATATCAAGCATCTTTTCCAACCACAATGCTATGAGATTAGAAATAAATTACAGGGAAAAAAAACTGTAAAAAACACAAACACATGGAGACTAAACAATATGTTATTAAACAACCAATGTATCACTGAAGAAATCAAAGAGGAAATTAAAAAATACCTAGACACAAATGACAATGAAAACACGATCAAAAACCTGTGGGGGGACTTCCCCGAGGGGTCCAGTGGCTTAACACTGCGCTCCCAACTCAGGGGGCCTGAGTTTGATCCTTGCTCAGGGAACTAGTTCCTGAATGCTGCAACCAAAGATCTCACATGCCACAACTGAAACATCCCGCATGCCACAACTTAAAAAAAAAAAAGAAAAAAAGATCCTGCATGCAGCAACGAACATCCCACACACAGCGACAAAGACCCTGCGTGCTGCAACTAAGATCCAGAGCAGCCAAATAAATATTAAAAAAAAAAAACACAAAACACCTATGGGACTCAGCAAAAGCAGTTCTAAAAGGAAGTTTATAGCAATACAATCTTCAAGAAACAAGAAACGTCTCAAATAAGCAACCTAACCTTACACTTAAAGCAACTAGAGAAAGAAGAAAAAAACGCCTCAAAGTTAGTAGAAGGAAAGAAATCATAAAGATCAGAGCAGAAATAAATGAACTAGAGATGAAGATAACAATAGAAAAGATCAATGAAGCTAAAAGCTAGTTCTTTAAAAAGAAAAATAAAATTGATAAACTTTTAGCCAGACTCATCAAGAAAAAAGGGAGAGGGCTCAAATCAATAAAATCAGAAATGAAAAAGGAGAAGTTATAACTGACACCACAGAAATATAAAGGATAATAAGAGACTACTATAAGCAACTATATACCAATATAATGGATAACCTAGAAGAAATGGACAAATTCTTAGAAAGGTACAATCTTCCAAGACTGAACCAGGAAGAAATAGAAAATATGAACAGACCCATAACGAGTACTGAAATTGAAACTAATTTAAAAAACTTCCAACAAACCAAAGTCCAGGACCAGATGGACTTCACAGGTGAATTCTATCAAACATTTAGAGAAGAATTAACACCCATCCTTCTGAAACTCTTCAAAAAATTGCAGAGGAAGAAACACTCCCAAGCTCATTCTATGACGCCACCATCACCCGGATACCAAAACCAGACAGATACCACAAAAAAGAAAGTTACAGGCCAATATAACTGATGAACATAAACGCAAAAATACTCAACAAAATACAAGCAAGACGAATCCAACAACACATTAAAAGATCATTCACCCTGATCAAGTGGAATTTATCCCAGGAATGCAAGGATTCTTCAATATACAAAAATCAATTTGATACACTATGTTAACAAATTAAAAAATAAAAACCATATGATCATCTCAATAGATGCAAAAAAAGCTTTTGACAAAATTCAACACTGATTTATGACAAAATTCTCCAGAAAGTGGGCACAGAGGGAACCTACCTCAACATAATAAAGGCCATATATGACAAACCATTATTAATGGTGAAAAACTGAAAGCATTTCCTCTAAGATCAGAAACAAGACAAGGATGTCCCCTCTCAGCACTCTTATTCAACATAGTTTTGGAAGCCCTAGCCATGGCAATCAGAGAAGAAAAAGAAATAAAAGGAATCCATATTGGAAAAGAAGAAGTAAAACTGTCAGCATTTGCAGATGACATGATACTGTACATAGAAAATCCTAAAGATGCCACCAGAAAACTACTGGAGCTCATCAATGAATTTGGTAAAGTTGCAGGATACAAAATTAATGCACAGAAATCTCTTGCATTCCTATATACTAATGACAAAAGATCAGAAAGAGAAATTAAGGAAACAATCCTATTTACCATCGTAACAAAAAGATTAAAATACCTAGGAATAAACCTACCTCAGGAGGCAAAACACCTATACTCAAAAAACTCTAAAACACTGATGAAAGAAATCAAAGATGACACAGACAGATGGAGCGATATACCATGTTCTTGGATTGGAAGAATCAATATTATCAAAATGACTATAATACACAAAGCAATCTACAGATTCAATGCAATCGCTATCAAATTACCAATAGCATTTTACATAAAATTAGAACTAAAACTTTTACAATTTGTATGGAAACATAGAAGACCCCGAATAGCCAAAGCAATTTTGAGAAACAGAGCTGGAGGAATCAGGCTCCCTGACTTCAGACTATACTACAAAGCTACAGTAATCAAAATAGTATGATACTGGCACAAAATCAGAAATATAGATCAGTGGAACAGGATAGAAAGTCCAGAGATAAACCCACATACCTATGGTCAACTAATCCATGACAAAGGAGGCAAGGATATACACTGGAGAAAAGACAGCCTCTTCAATAAGTGGTGCTGGGAAAACTGGACAGCTACATGTAAAAGAATGAAATTAGAATACTCCCTAACACCATACACTGAAATAAACACAAAATGGGTCAAAGACCTAAATGTAAGGCTGCACACTATAAAACTCTTAGAGGAAAACATAGGCAGGGCTTCCCTGGTGGCGCAGTGGTTGAGAGTCCGCTTGCTGATGCAGGGGACACGGGTTTGTGCCCCGGTCCGGGAAGATCCCACATGCCGCAGAGCGGCTGGGCCCGTGAGCCATGGCCACTGAGCCTGCACGTCTGGAGCCTGTGCTCCGCAACGGGAGAGGCCACAACAGTGAGAGGCCCGTGTACCGCAAAAAACAAACAAACAAACAAACATAGGCAGAACACTCTCTGACATAAATCAAAGCAAGATCTTTTTTGATCCACCTCCTAGAGTAATGCAAATAAAAAAATAAACAAATGGGGCCTAATGAAACGTAAAAGCTTTTGCACAGGAAAGGAAACCATAAACAAGACAAAAAGACAACCCACAAAATGGGAGAAAACATTTGCCATAAAGCTACTGACAAGGGATTAATCTCCAAAGTATACAAAGAGCTCATCCAGCTCAATAACAAAAAGACAAACAACCCAATCAAAAAATGGGCAGAAGATCTAAATAGACATTTCTCCAAAGAAGACATACAGATGGTTAAAAAGCAAATGAAAAGATGCTCAACATCACTAATTATTAGAGAAATGCAAATCAAAACTACCATGAGGTATCACCTCACACTGGTCAGAATGGGCCTCATAAAATAATCTACAAACGATAAATGCTGGAGAGGGTGTGAAGAAAAGGGAACCCTTTTACACTGTTGGTGGGAATGTAAATAGGTACAGCCACTATGGAGAAAAGTATGGAGGTTCCTTAAAAAACTAAAAATAGAGCTAACATATGATCCAGCAATCCCACTCCTGGGCATATACCTAGAGAAAACTATAATTCGAAAAGATACATGCACCCCAATGTTCATTGAAGCACTATTTACAATAGCCAGGACATGAAAGCAACCTAGATGTCCACCAACAGATGAATGGATAAAGATGTGGTACATATATACAATGGAATGTTACTCGCCATAAAAAAGAATGAAATAATGCCATCTGCAGCAACATGGATGGACCTGGAGATTGTTATACTGAGCAAAAAAGTCAGAGACAAATACCATATGATATCGCTTATCTGTGAAATCTTAAAAAATGGTACAAATGAACTTATTTACAAAACAGAAAGAGACCCACAGATGTAGAAAACAATCTTATGGTTACTGGGGGGGGAAGAGGGGGAGGGATAAATTGGGAGATTGGGATTGACATATACACACTACTATATAAAAAATAAGATAATAAGGACCTACCGTATAGTACAGGGAACTCTACTCAATGCTCTGTGATGACCTAGGTGGGAAAGAATCTAAAAAAGAGTGGATATATGTATATGTTTAACTGATTCACTTTGCTATACAGCAGAAGCTAACAGAACATTGTAAATCAACTACACTCCAATAAAAATTTAAAAAGAAGAAAAAAAGAAAAAAAAAACACTGATCAGGAAAAAGAAAATGCAAACAAAACAGAAGAACAAAAAATATAGAATGGAAGAAGGAATTATGAACCATATGCTAATAAACCTGAACATACAGATGAAACTGAGAAAATTATAGAGAAACATAAAACATCCAAATTGACATCAAAAACTTGAATAGACCAATGAGCATTACATAAACCAAAATGGCAACGACATGCCCTTAGAGGAATTTTGAAAAATAAACTGAATTAAAAGTTTTATAGTTTGACTACACTTTTAGAAATATAAGTTTTATATAAATTGTTCCACAAAAAGGAAAAAGAATAAAATTTGCCTACTTGTTTTTCTAACAATGATTCCAAAATCAGATGAGAATTCAAGGGAAGAAAATTTTTCACTTTTGATTATAGATGTAAAAACAAAACAAAAACTAAGTAAGATATTAGCAAGCCAAATCTAACAGTATATATATATATATATATATATATATATATATATATATATATATTAACTTAACAAAGGTGTATCCAAGGGATGCAAGAACCATTCAATGTGCTTCACAACCTTAACAAAGACAGAAAAGTAAGATAACTATATAGAAAAATCCAAAAAACAAAAAGCATTTGGTAAGTTTAACACATTTATAATTTAAAGAAAAACTGATGGCAAACTAGGAATGGAAGGTAATATCCTTAACTTGATAAAAATTATATATCTAACCCAATAGTATATATATATATTTAAAAATCACAATTAACTAGTATTTCATCAAGGAATGCAGGGATGGTTCAATATTAGAAAAATCCATCAAGGTATTTTGGCAAATGAATAAGGATAAAAATTACATGGACACACACACAAAAAAGACCACTTAATAACACTAATCATTTATTTAATGAGAGGAAAGGGGAAATTTCTTAGCAAAAACTGTCAACCTTCTTTAACTCGATGTTTAAAATTGCTCTACAGAATGGAAATACACAGTTCTACACTTACTCTTGCAATATGTAAGGGTTTTTATGTCCCTACATCACCACCACCACTTGGCATTATCCATTTTTCTAATTTTGGCCTGTCTTAAGGATGTAAAGTGACAGCTCTTTTATAAAGTCCCATGATCACATATTTGTTACCCTTTTGGGTTCCTCATCTATGAACTATCATTCTTTGTTCAGTTTTCTTTACATTTCAGCAGTTTTTTGTATATTCGAGGCATAAATCCTTTCATGGTTTTACACAAGCATCTTCTCTGAGCTTGTCATCTGTTTGTCATCCTTTATTGACAGATATGATTAATCACTAAATACTTTATAGCTTGCATAGCTACTGTGAATAGTATCTTTTCCTTTTAATTACATTATCTAATTGGCTATTGCTCTTGTGGAAAATGCCTGAAGTTTTTATAAACTTATAGTTAGCAGCCTTAAACTTATTTTTACTGGTATGTTGTTTCTTTTGGCTTTTTATTTTTGGCCTTGTGGCACGGCTTGTGGGATCTTAAGTTCCCTGACCAGGGATCGAACCCGGGCCCACAGCAGTGAAAGCATGGAGTCCTAACCACTGGACTGCCAGGGAATTCTCTCTCTTGGTTTTTTATAGATGTTCCTGAACATCTGAAAATAATGACTTAAGTATAATGAGTTTTACTTCTCACTTGCCAATATTGATAAGCTGTTTCTTTTTCTTTCCTTATAGTCTGGATCAGAACTTCCAGTTTTGTATTAAGCAGTAGCATGATACTGGGCAGAGTAGGTCTATTAGTTAGGATACTGGTTTGGCTACTTTAGTAGAGGCCAAATAACAATGGCTTCAGTAAGACGGAAGGTTTCTTTCTTTTTTATGTGAAGGTCTGAGGTAGTAGGCAGTTCAGGAGATAAGTGGCTGCTCCATGAGATTAATGTGCTTAAGATACATGGCCCTTTCCCTCATAGACAAAACTGGTTTGCCATGACCACTGACTATGTTTACATTCTGGTGCATGGGAAAGAGGAAAGTAGAAGAGGAGGGCGGGCTCTTTCCTTTTAAGCATGTGGCCTGGTTGTTATTTATTTCTGCTTCCATCCCACTGGTCAAAACCCAGTCACTTGTTTACACCTAGCTGCAAGATAGCCTGGAAAATACAGTCTCTTACCAGGAAGCTACGGGGGTTCAGAATGTGGGGGGATGGGGGTTCTGTAATGAGGAAGAAGAATGAAGATGTATATTGTACAGCTGTCTTCTTCCTATGTGATGGTATATAACCATTACCAAGTAAAAGAAATTTCACAGATTAAGAGTTTCTCCAATTAAAAAAAAATAAACTATATCACATGCTCTTCTTGTATCCATTGATATACCATGTATTACTTCTTACCTTCTTCAATGCAGTGAAGTGTATCAATGAATTTTTGTAATGTTGATTACAATTCATATGCATATAAGCACATGAATGAAGAACTTATGATTTAGTGTATATAGTATTTAGTTTTTCTAAATATTTGATTCAAATATATAGAACTGATGATGTCGGGTATTATGTTTTGCACAATCTGAAGCACTGAACTTACTGAAAATTCAGGCTGTAGTGGGGGAATTAGCACTTATTTAAAATTTTACTGTATGCCTAGAATTTGCATATGTTATAAGTAAAAAATAGTTGACATTTGAAAACCTACCATGTGCCAGGGACAAGTTATAAATAGTTATTATTCTCACTTCATGAGAAAACTGAAGCACAGAGAGGTTAGGTAACTTACCTAAAGCTATACAAACAGTAAGTAGAAAGACAAGGCTCTGAAGCTTCTGATCTTCCCACTCTGTAACAATGCCTCTCAATTATTAGTTTTTCAATGATGATAATAAATTATGATGATGACAGACAAGAGGAGTTGGGGGTATTATTGCTTAATTCTTTCCTAAAATTTCACCTCAGAACCATAGGGAACTTTCTATTTGCATGGAAAATTAAAATTTGAATTTACTAGAAAAACTGGGATTCATTTACAGAATTTCATTTTACTTAAAACTTTTTGGAAAAGTCCTACTATACAAAATTAGGAATGCCACAGGGCAGGTAGACAATCTGTGGAATTTGAAGGTATATTTGCACAATACCAATATAGCTCTAGAGTCTAAGGAAAATGCCACTTAGTCTCACATTCCCAAATTAAATATGTATTTATACTTAAGAATGGATATATTCTTTATTCTAATTTCATGATTTCAAAATGATTCAAGCTGAATGAGGCAAGCTTTGTGAATCTCAAAAAAAAGAAGTCTGCCTGAAATGAAATATATACATGATACTTGATACTTCTAGCTTTCATGGCTTTGAATATAGTTAATAGATTAAAAATCAGAACAAGTCTTTGATGGGAAAAAAAAATTTGAAAAGATTTTGCACTGGGCTTCCCTGGTGGCGCAGTGGTTGAGAATCCGCCTGCCGATGCAGGGGACGCGGGTTCGAGCCCCGCTCCGGGAAGATCCCACATGCCGCGGAGCGGCTAGGCCCGTGAGCCATGGCCACTGAGCCTACGCGTACGGAGCCTGTGCTCCGCAACGGCAGAGGCCACAACAGTGAGAGGCCCACATACCGCAAAAAAAAAAAAAAAAAAAAAAAAAAGATTTTGCAGTGAAACAGTATGTTTTCTGGACTGAGTAAAAATCAAACAATTTATTTTCTGAAAAATGCTCTCTTTCTTTGTAATATGCCATCTGTTGGGTCATACCAATAGGGTCAAACAAGAAAAAATATTTAAAATTCTTTCAAGACATAACAAAAAGGAATAATTCACCCATCAAATACAAATATACTGTTTTATTCTAAGGGAATATTTCTGTGGTTTCTGCAAGGTGAAAACCCAAGTGTTTAAAAAACAAAAAAGAACAGAATGGATAACTTAATGTTTTCTCTTGTTTGATATTTTTTCTCCCCTGGAGGGAAAAATGTAATTTAACATAATTTTAATAAAATTTTAAAAAGCAAATAACCAGACATACATATCAACGGCTATGCTTATGAGAAATGACCAATAATTAATATTTTCTTTTATGAATTAATTCAGGATCTGGACTACTCTGTGGACTAACATGCAATTGACATCCTGGTACAGCCATTTACCTGGATATTGGCTGTTCTCAATTAAAAGATACAGATTTTTTTTTCTCTCTAGTGTTTTATAATAGTTTATCTACTATGCCATATATTTGTTTTTCTACAGAAGGGGAAATATTAGTGTTTATATAAACCATAAAATTTGTATAGTGGGGACTATTACACCTGATATTTCTGGATAGTTTATTGGCAGACTTATCAGACAATCCAACTGTTTTTCCTCCATATCAAACAAGGTCTGGAAGTAAGAAGTTTTCCAGTCAGAAATGACAAACACAGATGGAATTAATCATACAGAACTGGGGCAGATATACTTCTTTCACATAGTTCTTGGTAACAAAAACAAAATTTGTTACAGGCAGAGGGACAAAACCATAAGTACACAATGTCAAAAGGCCTACTTTTAAATTTTTATTGTAGTTAAGAGTTTATTTATTGAAAAAAACCCAAAAAACCAAAAACAACCTGTCACCCCCATCTGAAAAATGGGACATATTGTAGAGTCTTTCAAGGTTAAAGTTTCTAAGAGGCTTTTTAGACTTCTCTCATTTCTATTAAAGGGTCAAATTAACCTCAGCTAACAAAATTCTGTGATTGGCCAATATCATAAACGCTTTGATTCAAAATTTTGTGGGGAAGAAACAGAATGGAGATGAAGAAGAAGGATCCATATGCCAAGCACACCCAGGACTTGCAATCCTCATAGAACTACTAAAACAGCTAGAGTCTGGAATAATGCTATAAGAAGACCTGCTTCTGGATATGAAAGACAGTCAGTGTCTTTGTATCCTAACCCCAAAATCCTATTTTCAAGTTTCTTAGGGGAACAAGCTCATCTTCCAAATGCTTTATATAGGAATATACTAGGACCTCTTCTACCATAATTCTGATAGCTAAGTAACACTGTGTCTTTGTGGAATCACCCACAGGCTTGCCAGAGTAAGGAGAGAGACTCTTCTTTTTGAAATGACAAGGGCCTCCAGAAACTGGTGCAAAAGACAAAATAATAGGAATTATCTGGGAAACAGGAAGATAAAACAATGGGAGAAAAGCTGCCATTTGGGGATAAAATGAAAACAAAAGGAGAACCCCCATTTCTGTGTACCACAGCTCATGCTGTGAGACAGCAGCAATAAAGGCTGACACCCAGAGAAGTGGGCATTTTAGTGGGTTTTCTACAAACATTTCAAGACACTTGGGGTCTAATGGGCTCCACAGATTTTCTGTGTGCATAATCATTTTGCAGAGTTTCAGCCCCTTGAACTTAATTTACCCACATCCAGACCCACAGCTGAGAAGGCTAGACCCAGAAAGTGAAAGGGACACATTACTGCATGAACAGCAGTGAAGGCCTTTTCCCCTGATTTGAGGGACCCCATGGCAAAAGCACCAGAGGCTTCTATCCTTCACAGAATTGGCTTGGCAGTGAAAATCAAAATCAAGACCACTTCACTCTCTACCTTTTCAAAAAAGTTGAGTATTTTTATTGGGTCTTCAAGTCTGGGTCCCACAGTCCTCACCTGATGCCACTCTTAGCTCTGTACTGATTTCTCCCCTGACTTTTACATAGGGCTTGCCCAAGTAGCCTACTGCAGCCAAGGTTTCACTCCAAAGCTACCTCTCTAAGGTCTAAGGTTACTATGGTAGAGTTTTATACAACAGTTTTCCTTAAAAATATTCCACAATTTGTTATTCCCAAACAAAATAAGATTATGCACCACTCAGAGAAATTGGTTAGTCATTCTGAAGATGTCTAAGAACTATATCACTGCCAAAGAACAACATTTCTCAGTTCATATTCTTTCCTTCAATTTTCATTTGTACATCCAAACTGTGGTTCACGAGTCGTCTGTTTTCCATTATCTTATAATCAAGTCAAGAGGACTTGGACTTATAGATCGTTTTCCAAAGCTGGATGCATTCACAGTTTGGTGCATACCAACGTGTATGAAAATAGGAACCCCACTTCCACTTTAATCTGATAATTCAACATCAGAGTCTTCTGATTTGGCTTTGGCAAGTTCTTCGTGTACCTCCCTCACCATGAGAATACGTGTTAACATGGTGTCCAGGGTCCCAGGGTCTATTGGAAACGTGGAGTACCACATGGGGCTATTTGGAACACAGGAGCGCTCAGGTTGAAGGTAAAACACATCATTCCTCTGCTTCACACTTTCAGAACTATCCACAGGAAAAAAAAAGAAAAAGAAAGAAAATTGGGATCAGAGAGTATAGGAAATATGTAACTACTCTTTAAATATAACGGCTCTCAACTTTTCCATACTGTGACTAATAAACAATGCACCCACAGAGATAAATAAGTTTATAGGCATTTATGCTCCAGGAGCAACCTGTAACTCTGTATTTTTTCTCCCACACTCAAGAATCACACTGGATTGAAAGTGAGTATAATGTTAATAGATGACAAAGTGTAAATCTTTCAAACTTTAGTACTTAAAACATTACCAGGAGTAACAAAAAATTCAACTCACATGTGACACTATTGCTGAGAACCACATATCCACAGTGCCCAATATCCTGGAATGAATCCCAAGAGCACTCAATACACATTATCAAAGAACAAACCCAGTGATTATATTTCTTTGAGAAAAAAATGCTTTAGTGTGGATCTTACAACTCTTTAAAGTCATAAAGATTCTGTAAGAAAAACACCACTCAAAAAATTTCAGTTCTTTAAAATAAATTGTTTTCCTATTTATAGAGTTAGTACTACAACTTTTCCCCTTCTTTTCTATATAAATAATAAATTCACAGCAGTTTAGATATCATATAAAGTTGAGCAACAGTTGTAAAGATCAAACAATGGCAGTGATTCTTGCTTTTCAAGTGATTTTTGGGGAAAAATTTACCAAGGTAAAGCAATTTGTTTCTTGGTTCAAAATCCAGGCAGATATGAGAATGGAGAAAAAATAAAATTATAAGTAAATCCTTGTTTAGAGTTACAGACCAGCTACATTTCTGAAATCTATAGTAATTTAACTATTTTTTGCAGTGTGTTATATCTAGTTCAGAGGAAAAATCACTTACCATTTGGACAGGTAAAACTCATAAAGTCGGACTGGGCATCTTAGTGGGTTGTCAGTATTTTCTGCCATCTCCACACCCACTGGAACCTCATCATCTTCGCTTCGTTTCCTCTTGCCAACAGTTAGTTTATCTTGAGACAGGAAATTATAATCAAAGTATTAGAAAAGTCTTTCTTCAAGTCTTAAGACACCCAATGAGCTTTGCTTCTAGTCACTCCCTCTCCCTTCCTTTCACTTACTCACTTGTTCAACATTTATTGAGGACCTGTGGAGGCACCAGATTAGTGCTGGGTTAATCAAACAAAGTCCCTGTCCTGTAAAATTTATGTTTCCCTTCTCACCAAAGTGGAGGCAGCATGACAAAAAGCACTGATGCTTGAGAGTACGTCTCAATTCTGAGCCTGACTTTAAGAGATTTTATTAGGCATAGGGTTGTTAAGCCACAGCAAAATAAAGAGAAAAAAGGGTTCCATATGTTCTTCTATAGTAGAGATCAAGACAGAAGTTGATCTCTTTCTCTGAAAATACTTCTCCTGTGGGGCACCCGTGTCCACTGAGCATTTGTTTAAGTTTCTTTCATTTGCATAGTATTATGAGAAATGAAATCTTTGTTGGGAAAAGAAATTCTCAGTAAGTTGACCATTTGATAAGGAAAGAGCAAACCGCTTTTCACCAACAGAATTTTGCAGAGGCCAAGGGTTATCAGAAAGAAGCCAGGGTGAGACTTCCCTGGCAGTCCAGTGGTTAAGACTCTGCACGTTCCAATGCAGGTGGTGCGGGTTTGATCCCTGGTCGAGGAGCTAAGATCCCACATGCCTTGCGGCCAAAACCCCCATCAAAACATAAAACAGAAGCAATATTGTAACAAATTCAATAAAGACTTTAAAAATGGTCCACATCAAAAAAAAAAAAAAAAAAAGGAAAAAAAAGAAGCCAGGGTGAAGACACAGAAGGTAGGCTGTTTCTTTCCCACTTTCTCCATTCAGTTTTCAAGAGAGTATTAGGTGGATCTGAAAACCTGAGGAAAAAGGTTTTCTTCTTTTTTTCTTATACTTTTAACAACTGAACTTCCCCCAGCTTCCTGTATTAGTTATTAAACAAAAGTCATCCAGTTTTCCATTTAGAGATTACCTAAATAATTTGCTAGCTGCTCATTCAGAAAAAGAAGCTAAATTTATTGCCAATCTGGTAAAGCACCTAATCAGAAACAGGGAAATGTTGCCTCCTTGCCTCTGCCTCTCTGAATTAATATCAATTAAGAGCATAAAGTGGGCTATATATAAACACAATAAAGGAAAGAGGACATGGACACATGGTGAAAAAGCAAGATAATCTTAGTATTTTCTAAAGTAAAGGAGCAACTGAGAAAAAAGTTAACACAACAATGAACATCACAATTATTCTTTACAGATTTTAGTTTCAGTAATTTAAAATTCTCACACTGAAAACATATACTTCACTCTTTTCCCAAGGAAGTAACAGCTTGATTTGGGGAATTTTAGAACTTAACAATTTTCTTCAAAATTAATACATGTAATTTCTAGTTTCATAATAACAACATTAATTTTTTATACATTAAAAACAAACTATTACTTAATAT
The DNA here is from genome assembly GCF_002837175.3 of Physeter macrocephalus. NCBI lineage: Eukaryota > Metazoa > Chordata > Mammalia > Artiodactyla > Physeteridae > Physeter > Physeter macrocephalus. Next base: position 7,690,711 of record NC_041216.1, read on the forward strand.
GCTGTTTTTGGAATGCAAGACCATAAACCTTCTAATAAAACAGTCACTGCTGATATTATTCTACTGTGTATGAAGGCAGTATACTCTAGATCAGGTTTAAGTTCCTTCATATTTTGACAATGTTAACTAAGACGGAGTACTCTGGTCAAAAACAAAAAGTTTTAGAAATAGTAGATTTAAAAGTTAAGCAAGTTTCTTTTAACTAGGAATTGACCTATCTGTTGCCTCTAAATCAGTGATTCCCAACCTTGGCTGTATATTTAAATTCCCTGCGAAGTTTTAAAATGCACATTATCTGGGCTATAGACCAATTAAATCAGAATTTCCAATTTAAAGCCAATAAAACAGGATTTCCCTGGTGGTCCAATGGTTAAGACTCTGTGCTTCCACTGCAGGGGGCACAGGTTCGATCCCTGGTCTGGGAACTAAGATCCTACAAGACATGCAGTGCAGCAAGAAAAAAAAAAACCAATAGAAGTTGATTCCTCTGATTTTGAGTTGAGCCTTTAACCTGGCCCTGACAATAAAGAAAAGCATTTAAATGTTAAAGCTACACTCTTCCATGTCTAGAATTTGCAATTACTCTTCTGTAATGTGTCTATTTGAATACTAATAAGACTTCAAATAGCAATCTTACAAGAGGGGGACAAGATGGCAGAGTAGGAAGCTCCTCATCTCCTTCCATGAACACACCAAAATTACAACTACACATAGAGGAACTATCCCCGAGAAAGACCTGAAGACTGGCAGAAAAGATTTTCCACAGCTAAGGATGAAAAGAAAATCCTCATTAAGATGAGTAGGAGGGATGGAGATGGTATCTGGCCAGGACCCACACCTCTGGTGCAGGGATCCACAAGCAGGGAGGAGATCACAACTGTAGAGGTCCTCCTGAGGAGCAAAGGGTCCAAACCCCACACTGAGCTCCCCAGCCTCGGGGGGACCATCACCAGAAAGACAAACCCCCATAACAACTGGCTTTGAAAACCAGTGGGACTTATGTCCAGAGGGCTGTAAGAAACTGAAATTCCACTCTAAAGGGCACATGCAAAAACTCTCTTGCTCCAAGTCCCATTGCAGAGGCAGTGGTTTGAAAAATACCGGGGTCATACGTAAAGGAGATTCATTGACTGATTTTAGGGTGTGTGCAGGAGAGTCAGGGATCTTTTGTAATTTTCTCAGGTTATGTAGCCACTGGGCAACACCAGGATTTTTTGTTCACCTTCTACACCTAGCTGGTACAGTGCTGGTGGGCACCATTTATGACTCTCCGCATCTCACCCCAGGTTCACCTGTAGATCCACCCCAGTTGGCACTCCTCCAAAGCAACTCCCTATGCTATCATACTCAGCAGGTGGCTTCAGCGAGCACTAGAGCCCAAAGCATCCCACCATCCTGCCACTCCCAGCAGGCTCCCTCAGCTGGTACTGGAGCCCCTCCAAAAGCAGCTCCCACCCTAGGAGATGGCCCCGCACACCAAAGTACCTGCAAGAGTCACAGCTGGGCATTACAGCCAGCTGTGTCAGGGGCCAGCCCTGCACATTAGCACACCTGCAGCCATCATGGTCCAGCCACAACAGGAGGGTGCATGCAGCCTTGTGCTACTGGGCCTCACAGGATACCTTTTATATAAAGCCATGCTTTTAAGAATGGGAGATGTAGCTGATCTATCTAGTACATAGAAAGAAACACACAGAGCTAGGAAAACTGAGGAGACAAAGGAATTGTCCCAAAGGAAAGAACAAGACAAAAACCTAAAAAAAAGAAAAGAAAACTAAACAAAGATAGACAATCTACCAGATAAAGAGTTCAAAATAATGGTCATAAAGATACTAACCGAATTCAGGAGAAGAAAGGAGGACCACTGTGAGACCTTCAACGAAGAGATAAAGAAAATAAAAAAGACCAATCAGAGATAAAGAATACAATGACTGAAATGAAAAATCCACTAGAGGGTATCAATAGCAGATTAGATGAAGCAGAAGAATGGATCAGTGACCTGGAAGAAAGAGTGGTAGAAATCACCCACTGGAACAGCAGAAGGAAAAAAAACTGAGGATAGCTTACCTCTGGGGACAACATCAAGCATACTAACATTTGCATTATAAGGACTCCAGAAGGAGGAGAGAAAAAGAAACAGAAAACTTATTTGAAGAAAAAATGGCTGAAAACTTGACTAACCTGGGGAAGTCATCCAATTTCAGGAAACAGAGAGTCCCAAACAAGATGAACCCAAAGAAACCCACACCAAGACACATTATAATTAAAATGTCAGAAGTTAAAGATAGAGAATATTTAAAGCAGCAAGAGAAAAACAACTAGTTACATATAGGGGAGCCCGCATAAGACCATCAGCTGGCTTTTCAGCAGAAACTTTACAGGCCAGAAGGGAATGGCATGAGATGTTCAAAGTGCTGAAAGGAAAAAATTTACCACCAAGACTATCTGTCAAGATTATCATTCAGAATTAAAGGAGAAATAAAGTTTCCCAGAGAAGCAGAAACTAAAAGAGTTTAACATTACTAAACTGACCTTACAATAAACGTTCAAGGGACTTCTTTAAACATAAGAAAAGGCCATAATTAGAAATATGAAAATTATGGAAGAAAAGGTATCTCAATGTAAAGGCAAACATATAGTAAAGGTCGTGAATCAACCACCTGTGTACCTAGTATGAAGATTAAAAAAGTAGTAAGATCATATAATCTATAATTATTAAAGAATATACAAAATTTTTTAAAAGTAAAGTATGTCAAAAACATAAAAGGTGAGGGGGGGAGTAAAAATGTAGTACTTTTAGAATGCACTCAAACTTAAAACAACTATCAACTTAAAATAGACTGCTATATACGTAAGTTGTTATATAACAGCCTTATGATAACCACAAACCAAAACCCAATAATAGATATACACACAAAAAAGAAAAAAGATTACAAACATAACACTAAAAAGCCATCAAATCACAAGGGAAGAGAGCAAGAGAAAAAGAAACAGACAAGAACAATACAACCAACAGAAAACAATGAACAAAATGGTAATAAGTACATACCTATCAGTAATTACTTTACATGTAAATAGAATAAATGCTGCAATCTAAAGACACAGGGTGGCTGACTGGATACCAAAATAAGATCCATATATATGCTGCCTACCACAGACTCACTTCAGATCTAAAGAAAACACACAGACTGAAAGCAAGGGGATAGAAAAAGATATTCCAAGCAAATGGAAACAAAAAGACAGCTGGGGTAGCAATACTCATATCAGACGAAACACACTTTAAAACAAAGAGACAAAGAAGGACACTGCATAATGATAAAGGGATCAATCCAACAATAAGAAGAAACACTTGTATATATGTATGCATCCTACACAGGAGCACCTAAATATATAAAGCAAATATTAAGAGACATAAAAGGAGAAAGTGACAGTAACACACTAACAGTAGGGGACTTTAACACTCCACTTACATCAATGAACAGATCATCCAAACACAAAATAAATAAGGAAACATTGGCCTCAAATGATACATTTGACTAGATGGACTTAATAAATAGTATATTCCACCCCAAAATAGCATAACGTTCTTTTCAAGTACACATGGAACATTATCCAGGATCGATCACATGTTAGGCTACAAAACAAATCTCAATAAGTTTAAGAAAACTGAAATCATATTAAGCACCTTTCCTAACCACAACAGTACCAGACTAGAAATCAACTAAAAGAAAAACACTGGCAAAAACAAATATGTGGAGTCTAAATAACATGCTACTAAACAACCAATGGATCACTGAAGAAATAAAAAAATACTTTGAGACAAAATCTATGGGATGCAGCAAAAACAGTTCTAAGAGAGAAATTTATAGCAATATAGGTCTACCTTAGGAAACAAGAAAAATCTCAAATAATTTAACCTTACACCTAAAGGAGCTAGAAAAAGAACAACCAAAACCCGAAGTTAGCAGAAGGAAGGAAATGATAAAGATCAAAATGAAAATAAATGAAACAGAGACTAAAAAAAAAAACAATAGAAAAGAGCCTGTCCTTTGAAAAGATGAACAAAATTGACAAACCTTTAGCCAGATTCATCCAGAAAAAAAAGAGAGGGCCCAAATAAATAAAATGAAAAATGAAACAGAAGTTACAATTTACACCACAGAAATACAACAGATCATAAGAGATTACTATGAACAACGATACGCCAACAGATTGGACAACCGAGAGGAAGTGGATAAATTCCCAGAAACATACTATCTTTCAAGACTAAATCAGGCAAGAAATAGAAAACATGAACAGACCAATTACCAATAATGAAACTGAATCAGTAATCATAAAACTCCCAACAAACAAAAGTCTGGAACCAGATGGCTTTACAGATGAATTCTACCAAACATTTAAAGAAGAGTTAATACCTATCTGTCTCAAGCTATTTCAAAACATAGAAGAGAAAGGAACTCTTCCAAACTCATTCTACAAGGCCAGCATGATACTAAAGACAAAGACACCAAAGAAATAAAATTACAGGCCAATATCGCTGATAAACACAAATGCAAAAATACTCAACAAGATATCAGCAAACTGAATTCAACAATACATTAAAAGGATCGTATACCATGAGCAAGTGGGATTTATCCTAGGGATGCAAGGATAGATCAATATTCACAAATCAACATGATATACCACACATTAAGAAAATGAAGGATACAAAGCACAAGATCATCTCAATAGATGAAGGATACAAAGCACAAGATCATCTCAATAGATGCAGAAAAAGCTTTTGAAAAAATTCAACATCCATTTCTGATAAAAACCCTCAACAAAGTGGCTACAGAGGGAATATACCACAACATAATAAATGCCATGTATGACAAACTCACAGCTAACATCATACTCAATGGTGAAAAGCTAAAACTATTTCCTCTAAGATTGGGAATAAGACAAGGATGCCCACTCTTGCCACTTTCATTCAACATAGTATTAGAAGTCCTAGCCATGGCAATCAGATAAGAAGAGGAAATTTTAAAAATCCAAACTGGAAAGGATGAAGTAAAACCACCACCATCTGCAGATGACATGATACTGTATACAGACTATTCTAAAGACACTACCAGAAAACTATCAGAATAAATAAATTCAATAAATACATTTTACAGGATACAAAATATGCAGAAATCTTTTGCATTTCTATACACTCATGACTATCTATCAGAAAGAAATTAAGAAAACAATCCCATTTACAATTGCATCAAAAATAATAAAATACCTAGGAATAAATTTAACCAAAGAGGTGAAAGACCTGTACTCTAAAAACTGTAAGACACTGATGAAAGAAATCAAAGACAACACAAATAAATGTAAAGATACACCATGCTCATGGATTGAAAGAATTAAGTGTTAAAATGTCCATCCCCAAATAACTTACAGATTCAATGCAATGCTATCAAAATACCAGTGGCATTTTTCAAAAAATAGAGCAGATACTCCTAAAATTTATATGGAACCACAAAAGACCCCAAATAGCCGAAGCTATCTTGAGTAAGAAGAACAAAGCTGGAGGTTCACACTCCCTGACTTCAAACTACAGTTGACCCTTAAACAACACAAGTTTGAACAACGTGGATCCACTTACACATGGATTTTTTTTCAATAATTAGATACTACAGTACTATACTATCATGGCTGTTTGAATCTGCAGATGTGAAACTGTGGATAAGGAGGGCTGACTGTAAAATTATATGTGGATTTTGGACTGTGAGTAGGGTTGGTGGCCCAACCTACGTATTGTTTAAGGGTCAACTGCATACCACAAAGCCACAGTAATCAAAACAGTATGACAGGCACAAAAACAAACACACAGATCAATGGAACAGAATAGCTTGCCCCGACATAGACCCATGCTTATATGGCCAATTAACGTATGACAAAGGAAGCAAGAATATACAATGGGGAAAAGACAGACTCTTCAATAAATGGAGTTGAGAAAACTGGACAGCTACATGGAAAAGAATGAAACTGGACCACTTTTTTCACATCATATACAAAATTAAACTCAAAATGGATTAAAGACTTAAACATTAAGAACTGAAACCACAGGGAGGGTGGGAGGGAGATGCAAGAGGGAAAAGATATGGGAACATATGTATATGTATAACTGATTCACTTTGTTATAAAGCAGAAACTAACACACCATTGTAAAGCAATTATACTCCAATAAAGAAAAAGAACTGAAACCATAAAAGTCCTAGAAGAAAACACAGGCAGGAAACTTTGACATCGGTTTTAATAATATTTTTTTGGATCTGTCTCCTCAGGTAAAGACAACCAAAGCAAAAATAAACAAATGGGACCACATCAAACTAAAAAGATTTTACATAGCAAAGGAAACACTTAACAAAATGAAAAGGCAACCTACTGAATGGGAGAGGATATTTGCAAATTATATATCTGGAAAGGGGTTAATATCCAAAATGTATAAAGAACTCAGAGAACTCAATATCCAAAAAACAAACAAAAAACCCCTGCAATTAAAAAATGGGCAGAGGATCTGAATAGCCATTCCCAAAAGGGACATACAGATTGACAACAGACAAACAGAAAGATGCTCCACACATCACTAATCATCAGTGAAATACAAGTCAAAACCACAATGAGATAACGCCTCACACTTGTCAGAATGACTATCATGAAAGGGACAAGAGATAGCAAGTGTTGGCGAGGATGTGTAAAAAGAGGAACACTCATGCACTGTTGGTGGGAATGTAAACTGGTGCAGCCATTGTGAAAAACAGTATGGAGCTTCCTCAAAAATTAAACACAGAACTACCATTTGATCCAGCAATTCCACTTCTGGGTATTTTTTTACCCGAAGAAAACAAAAACACTAATTCAAAAAGATATGTAAGCACCCCTATTGTCCATTGCAACATTATTGATAATGGCCAAAATATGGAACTGTCCATCAACAGAATGGATTAATTCACTCAGCTATAAAAAAGAATGAAATCTTGCCATTTGTGACAACATAGAGGGTGTTATGCTAAGTGAAATAAGTCAGTGAGAAAAAGAAAAATACGTATGATTTCACCTATATGTAGAATATAAAAAATAAATGAACAAACAAAATAGAAATAGACTCACAGCTACAAAGAACAAATTGGTGGTTGCCAGAGGCAAGAGGGATGGGGGATGGGCAAAATAGGTGAAGGGGATTAAGAGGAACAAACTTCCAGTTATAAGATAAGGCACAAGGAGGTAACATACAGCATAAGGAATATGGCCAATAATACTGGAATGACTTTGTACAGAGACAGTTATGACTTATCATAATAATCATTTCATAATGTATTTAAATGTCAAGTCTCTATGTTGCACACCTGAAACTAACAATATTGTACATCAACTATACTTCAATTTAAAAAAAAAGAATGAAAGAAATCTTAAAAACTCCACCACACACCTGGTTCTGTCTCCTGCTTTTGTGAAGGTGGGAAGAACCTCAGATATGTCATCTTGGTACTGTACTTCAGAGTCCTGGTCCGTCTCATCACATGGGCAAAGGAAAGCTTCAAGTGCTCAGTAACATTCTTTAGTTGAAAGTATTTGGTATTGAAGAAAAGGAGGGTGTTCAAGAGGACGATTGGTGAGTAAGCACCCAGCTGTTTGCACTCCCACAAATGCTCTTCTTCAATGCGAGAGAACATGTAACCTGAACAGAAGAAAGGGGAAAAAGAAACAGTACTAAGCTCCTGCTAAATGGGACTAAGTAATTTCTCTAATCCTCAGACAGGAAGATACTAAGGAAAAGACTGTTCCTCTTTCTCCCTCTTCCTCATACAGAAAAATAGAAAAAGCACTGCAAAGAAAAGGGCAGATGATTCCACTGAAGGAGACATTGTGAGCACTCCCCTGAAACAGTTTTAATCTATTGTTATTTTAGACCAGGGGTTGGTAAACTTTTTCTGTGAAGAGCCAGATGGTAAACATATTAAGCACTGTGGGCCATGAGGGCTTTGAAAACAACTTTGTTGTTGTAAAAGATAAGGAGGTGTAGACAATACATAAACAAATAAGTGTGGCTATTTGTAAAATTTATTTATAGAAACAAATTTGAATTTCATTCAATTTTCACATGTCACAAAATATTTTTCTTTAATTTTTTTCCCAACTATTTAGAAATGTAAAAAATATTTTACCTCATGTACTACACAGAAACAGGCAGCTGGACTGATCTGGCCCATGAGCTGCAGTTTGCAGACTCCTGTTTGAGATCATTCTGTTTACTGTTAACTGGTTCAGTTTTATTTGGCTAATATCTTTAGAGGGCAGATAGCTCCCTCTCTCCCTCCTATCTCTTCTTATTTTAAATTTATATTAAGAGAGATTACTTCAAGATAACTTATCTGGATTTTTCTTGAAAAACAGAGATCAGAAAAATTAAAATAAGTATACTTTTAAATGCACCTTCCTCATGATACCCTTAAACACAGGTCTTTCCTAACATTCTCTCCCCAGTCCTCTTTGTTGCTGCTTCTGCATTCTATTTCTGGAAGACTATCCATGAACACAGATTTATTACTTCCAAATCTATGTCTCTAGCCCCCTCTTTGAATGCTAAATGCATCATGCCACCACACTGCTCATAATGCTTCAAAGGTGCTCTGTAGCCCAACAGAAAGGGCACACATTTCTGGGCATCACATTCAACCTCTGACATTCATAGCCAAGGAGCATGAGACCAGGAGTGAATTAGGGACTTGTCCAAAGACTTATGGTCATAGACAATTCAATGATGAAGACTTAACTCTCTTTAACAACCAGTTCAGGGTACTTTTTATAAACTACTGAAAGAGGTCCACTGCTAACAGAGTCTAAAAGTAGCATATGTGCCAACTATTGATACCATGAACAACTTTACCAAAACTACCAGATCAAAAATGGTTTCTAAAAAGTAAATGTAACCTTCAGTTGTTTTTTATATTCAATAGTTAGTATCTATTCCTGTACTGTATGGAAGGTATAGTTTTACTAAAATAATTGATAATAAACCAAAGACTTTCTCCTCAAAAGTCCAAATATATTATAAATCAAGAAAAATATAAAATGAACAATTTATAAAAAGAGAATCACAAAAAAGCAATTTAAGAAGGCATATCATGAAAAGAATCAAAATATAATCATCCTACCATTAGGAAGTATTGTAGGTTCCCATATTTTCAAGAGTTTGGTAAGTTCAATCATAAATCTGGAATAGGGCTCAGTAAAAATGTTATCTATTCTACCATTTTCAAACAGGTACTACAAGAGAAAAAAATGGAAACATACATGTTGATACAAAAAAACACACAAGTTTTTAAAAAGAATAATTTTAGGTATATAGTTTACCCTTAGTTTTTGTCCTTACAATACTGTGAACCATTTTAAGGATACAGTTAAAACACCAGAATTTAAGCTAAAGATTCTTTTCAAATGAATTAACATTATCTTGAACACTGACCTTGTAAGGTAAAGTTTTCTATTTCCTTTTAAAAACATGAATGGTATAAAATAATTATAATAAGTTAAGTACCTTTTAGTTAGTTAATAAAACTGATATACTAAAAATTGGTCCTAATTCAAATTTCTCAAATCATTTTTCTAATTCTCAGTGTCTGAGGTGTGCTCTTAGCAGTTTTTCTTTGTTTTTTAGCCTAGCTATAAGATGACTTCCTGCAAATAATATAGTTCGCTAGTGTCAGACAACCTGAGGCTATCCAAAATTTAAAACTATTTATGTGGAGGCTTCTAACCACAGCTCTCAACCCTCTGCCTCACAAGCCAGCCTTCAAAAAGTTCAAGTCTAATTATAGGACTTAAAAGTATGCTAATTATAACCATCAAGAATCATATCACAGGGGCTTCCCCGGTGGCACAGTGGTTAAGAATCCACCTGCCAATGCAGGGGACATGGGTTCGAGCCCTGGTCCAGGAAGATCCCACGTGCCGCAGAGCAACTAAGCCCATGTGCCGCAACTACTGAGCCTGTGAGTCACAACTACTGAGTCCATGTGCTGCAACTACTGAAGCCCACGTGCCTAAAGCCTGTGCTCCGCAACAAGAAGCCACCACAATGAGAAGCCTGCGCACCGCAATGAAGACTAGCCCCCACTCGCCACAACTAGAGAAAGCCCGTGTGCAGCAACAAAAAAAAGACCCAACACAGCCCCCACCCCCCAAAAAAAAGAATCACATCACAGAATGGGAAACACACAACAGCTTGAGTAAATGACTGTTAAATATTTTGACGGTGCAGGTCTGATCAGATTCAACCACTTCAGAAATACAATGAGCAGAACAAGAGAATAACACAAAGTAGCATAATTATATGCTAAAAATCTTTCAGTGTTTTTAAGATCTGGTATTTTAAACTTATTTATCTATGGCTATCTTGGTTTCCTGCTTTTTGATCTATGTATGACTTGCAGTAAATTTTTATTTCCACTTAAATTTATTCCGGCTAATAAAAATTACACACCATTTCAATGTGCATTTTTATAGGTCTCTTCAAAGGCAATTTATGATCATATTGCCAGATTACAGTTTTGTTGTTGAAAAGTATTCTTCATTTTCTTCTTTAATAAAGTTATTTTCACAACTTAAAAATATTCTCATTATGGAAAGAGTTTAAAATACAGAAAAGGTGGAAGAAAGATATACTCAAACTCACTACACAAAGGCAACTACTGTTAACAGTCAGGAGTTATTTCAATCTTTAAAAAAATTTCCTTTATGAATACACAGAATTGAGTTTTGTACATTTACTCAAATATGAGTACCTATAAAATACAGGGGTTTAAAAAAAAATCACTTCTCCCTTAGATCAGAAACAAGATAAAAAATGCCACTTCTATTGAACATTGTAAAGGAAATCCTAGCCAGAGTAATCAGGCAAGAAAGAGAAACAAAAAGTATTGAAATAGGAAAGGAAGAAGTAAAACCATCTCTATTTGCAGTGACATGAACCTATATATAGAAAATTCTAAAGAGTCTACAAAAAAACTAGTTATTAGAGCTAGTAAATGAACGTAGTAAAGCTGCAGAGTATAAGCAACACAAAATCAGTTGTAATAAACAATCCAAAGAGAAAATTAAGAAAATTCCATTTACGACAGGATCAGATAGAATAAAATACTTAATAAATTTAACCAAAGAGGTATGTGATTTACACGCTTAAAACTACATAAAACTGCTGAAATTAAAGAACACCTAGGAAAAACATCTTGTACTCATGGATCTAAAGACAAAATTGTTAAAACAGCAATATTCCCCAAAGCAATCTACAGATTCAATACAATCCTATCAAAATCCCAACGGTTTAGTTTTTATTTTTTGAAGAAATGGAAAAGTTGATCCTAAAATTGATATGAAATTGCAAGGAACCTCGAATAGCCAAAAGAATCTTAAGGAATCACACTTCCCAATTTCAAAACTTACTACAAACCTACAGTAATCAAGATAGTGGGTACTGCCATAAGAATAGCCATAAACCAATGTATTAAAAACTGAGAGTCCAAAATAAACACGTGCATATTTAGTCAAATGATTTTTGACAAGGGTGTCTCCCGTCACCTATGTCAAATCACCTATGTCACTTCTTTTGTGAACTGCTATTTATGCCTTTTTTGTGCATTTACCAATAAAATGCACCGACCTCAATTTCTCTTATTCTAACAGTCTCAGTTTAACTTATAAAAGGCTTATATGACCAAGACTTTTAAATCAGGGTCAGTAGTTCATTAAGAAGAGAGTATAAGAGCAACACCAAACAAACAATATACACTATAATTTTTCAGCTTAATTCACAAGTTCTATCAGAATTATTAAAAATGCAATAGATTTCATAACAATTATTGAATTTCATACCTGCTGAATTCCAAGGCACAAGTATAAGATACTGTCTGGATCATACTTTTCACCATTTGGTCTCCGCACTTCTTGAATAAACTGGCATAAGCCTAAACTCAACTCAGCAAAAGTGCAGGACAGAATATCTTCCTTCAGCTTGATAGAGCGGACTGTGGAAAGGTAGAAAACATCTGAAATACTAACTTATAGAAAAATAATAACATTACTCAATTCAATGAATAAACTTATAGAAAAATAATAACATTACTCAATTCACTGAATAAACACTGACTACACTGCCCCAGGTATTGTGGTGTACAGTGGTGAATACATGGATTAAAGACAGATCCTGATCTCAAGGCTTTTTTAGGTAAAGAAATAAAGACAATGAAGCACATATGATGTAATAGGGTGCTATGACAGGAGTTTTATCTAAATAAAATTCTATGAAAAAAAATAAAGGCCATCTAATAGACAGGGAAGGGTCATGTTAGATTCTGGGGGATATGAAAGGTGGAGAAGAATTAAACAAGTGGATAAAGAATTCCAATTTGAGGATATAAAAAGATTTCCCGAAGTATACTCCACAAAATACTAATCATGTGAGAGCTCAAGAAAACTGGGTTTCTAAGATCTGATAAATTTGGAAAACAGCAGTATGTTATACCTGCCTCTAAAGAATTCACAATGTTTTTGAACATATTAAAGGCTCTGGAGATATCTGCAAAAAAGAATGCTGTTTAACTTTCTTTAAAGTCATATTTATTTGAATAAGGAACACTTCAAATAACATATAACTTCATGCCTTTGAAAATGCCAGAAAATACAGTATGTGCTCAGCCACAAAAGTGAAAAGGTTCAGGGGACTCAGGTGAACAGCAGAAAAGAAAAGAGGGCAGATGGGGGCATATCATGGTAAGCCTCATATATTACATTAAGAGTTTGAAGACAACTAAGAACTGAATTAGTTTTAGGCAGGAGAGTTATCTAATTTGACTTGTAGAGATCTTACTGCAACAGACTGGTCCACACTGTGGGATGAGTTGAAACACTCTTTCAAGTTATTGCTTTTCTGCATTTAGAAAACACTGCATGCTTCCAAAGATACACTTGAGCTCCCCTGAGTTGGTTTTGCAAATTGAAATAGGTGATTCATGAGGGCAAGGACCATGTCTGATCTTTTCACCTGAGTGCCTACAACCATGCCTGATACATGACAGTAAGTATTTTTTTTATTCAGTAAGTATTTTTTTTGGATGAATGAGTAGCTGAAATGAGTAGGCATCCCTGTGGCTATCGCATTTAGGCTTGGTGGTCTAATACAATATCACTTCTCCATTTTCACTACCCCTCTTTTTTTCTTTTTTTTTTTAATTTTTAATTTTTTTTAATTTTTATTTTTTTAAATTGAAGTACAGTTGACATACATATCCACTGTTTCGTTTGTCTATTTTTTGGCCACGCTGTGTGGCATGCAGGATCTTAGTTCCCCAATAGGGGACTGCTTTGGGAGAATGGAGTCTTCACTACTGGACCACCAGGGAAGTCCCTACCCTTCCTTCTTTCTTAAAAATGTTGTGGCTCAAACTGGAAGGTGAAAGGCCTAGTAAACCCCCATAACAGGAGTATATTTATATCACTCTGGAGCAGAGAGATTATACTTGATCTGTGGGAACTCAATGAGTCAGTCACAGACCACAACAGCAACTAACTGCTCCAATAAGGAGGGTAGACTGAGGCAAAGCCAAGAGTGCAGGTAATCACCCAGGTATTAGAGAGAAGGTATAGTTGGAAAGGGACAAAAAAATCTAGTTACAAGGACATACTCCATTCATTCCTGCCCCATCTCATCCCACAAAGATTGTATAAGTATATTACATAAAACACAGATAATAAAAAAGCAAAATACAAACTGAAAACAAAGTTTAGAATAGAACCAGGGAAAAAAGAAAGCTAATGATTAGGGTTCTAAAATTATACAGTGTTGCTCTATTTGAACTGTTTATTGGGTTCCAAAGTTCTTGGCACCAAAAATGAAACCTGCAAACATGGTCAATCATATAGAGCTCCTTGATAGGAAAAATTCCTACAGTAACAGCAAGGCTTTTCCAGGTATTCTTCTTAACAACAACAACAACAAAAAAAAGTGTTACACTGGGTTCCACACTGGTTATTCTACAAATATAGGGCTCAAGAAGACAGATTTGAGTTACTTGCATAGTGTTAGAAAAAGAAACAAAATTCCTTATATTTGCATAAGAAACTCATGATCAGAAGATACAACCTTACCTTTATAACAAGCTCTTTAAAATTGGGAGTAGATATTAATTTCTCTTTTTAAACATAAACTTCAAATTTAAAATAATTTTAAATATTCCATTTACAAATTTAAAATCAACAATGATATTACAAGCAATTCAGATCACAAGGAGAGAAGTTTTACCTCTACAGCCTGGCTCTGAAGATTCTTGAGAGAGTGCATGGTCTTGAGCACTTCCTAAAGGGTCAGAACATGGGCTAGATGAGGCATGTTCAACTCCTGACAAAGAAAGAAAAATTAATGAGAAGTTTAAATAAAGATGGGAAAAAAAATTAAGTAAAGCCAAAATCAAAGTTTTATGGGATTTTTGACCTACTATTTATCCCTTTTGAGTAGATTTATGACTTTATCTGTATTCCTCCCACCCCCTAAATCGAGACACAAATTGATGCCATGTATTTACCACATTTCAGATCCCCCTGCTCTTCCTTGGCATTTTTCCACTGAACCCAGTTCTTCCAGGCATTTACCCCATACATGTATTTCAGCGTCATCCCAGACACTGAGCACCCTTGAAAGGCTCCTTGAATAAGACTCCTGGGCTCCACAGACACTATAGACTTCTTCCGTCCCTGTAAGAATTCCAAAAATTTACAGAATATAAAATTTAGTTTCAGAGCTTTAAGAATCGGGATTCTCAAAGACAGAATGGGCATACATTTACAGAAAATGCAATTTAGTATTAGATCCCAAAGATTCAGAGTTCTTAGAGCTAGAAAGAGCTTTAGAAGTCATCTAATCCAATCCATATGAGAAAAGAAAAAAAGAGAAAATTGAAGTGTAGAAGGTAATATTTTAATAATCACTAACATTTGAGTATTTACTATGTTCTGGATGCTGGACCCACCCAATGAGGTATGAATAACAGTTATTACCACTCAGGTCTATTTAATGGAACATACGAAAAGATGGCTCTAAAAGAAGCCTCAATAAATTCTCTAACTACAATGGAATTCAGCTAGAAATCAGTAATGAAATAATGTTAGAAAAATCCTTAAAAATTAGAAATTAAACAACACATGTTAAGAAACCACAAATGCGATTAGAGAATATTTTGAACTTAAGTAAAAATGAAAACAAAACGTATCAAACTTTATGTAATAGTGCTAAAGCAGGGCTTATAAGGGCATTTACAGTATTAAAATGCTTCTATGAGAAGTGAAAAAAGTCTAAAATCAATAACCTAGCCTCTATGTTAAGAAACCAGAAAAAAGACTTCATTAAAACCCAAAGTAAGGAAATAATAAGAGCAAAAATCAATTTAAAAAAAGATCAAGGAAAAATCAATAAAATGAAGAGCTGGTACTTTTAGAAGGTTAAAAAAAAACTGATAAATCTCCAGCTAGAATGATCAGAGATAAAAGATAAAAGACACAAATTAGCAACACCTGACCCCATACATATAAAAATAATAATAAGAGAAAACTGTAAACATCATTATGACAATAAACTAGACAGCTTAGATAAACTGAACAAATTTCTTGAAAGACACAAACTAACAAAGCTTGCTCTAGAAGAAATAGATAACCTAAGTAGCTAGAGAAATTCAATTCATATTTTAAAACCTTCCCATGAACAAAAATCCAGACCCAGATGGCTTCACTGGTGAAGTCTACCCAAGAATTAAAGTAATTATATAAACTGTATTTCAGAAAATAGAAGAGGAGGAACACTAACTCACTTATGTTACTATTATCCTGACAGCAAGGCCAGAGAAAGTCATCACAAGAAAAGAGATCAATAGCTTTTTTAAACTGAGACACTTAAAACCTTAACAAATATTAGCAAACTGAATCCAGCAACATATAGAAGAATAAAAACATCAAAAGAAAGTGCTCATCCCATAAATGCAAGGTTTATAATTTAAAAAATTAATATATTTCACCACTTTAAAAGACTCAGAAAAGAAAAACCAGATGATCATCTCAAGAGATCACCTGACAAAGTTCAAAACACAATCAAAAAAACTCTGAGCACCTCGCCCGTCACGCACCGCACGTTCGTGGGGAACCTGGTGCTAAACCATTCGTAGACGACCTGCTTCTGGGTCGGGGTTTCGTACGTAGCAGAGCAGCTCCCTCGCTGCGATCTATTGAAAGTCAGCCCTCGACACAAGGGTTTGAAAATAAATAAAAGACAAAAAAAAAAAAAAAAAAAACAAACTCTGAGCAATTAGAAATAGAAGAGAACTTCCTGAACTTGATAGAGGTCATCTATGAGAAACATATAGGTAACATCATACTCAATATTGTAAGGCTGAACACGATCTGCACTCATTACTTATATTGAACATTGTACTAAAGATCCCTGTTAATGCAATAAATCAAACAAGAAAGAAAATGCACTAAGATTGTAAAGGAAAAAGTGAAACTGCCTTTATTTACACATAACATGACTGTGTAGGTAGAAAATTCTAAAGATTTCAGTTGAGCAAAATCCATCTCTATTTCTATGTCAATGAAGAACACTAGAAAAGGAAATTTAAAAATAATGCTATTCACAACAGGATCAAAAATATATTAAAATACTTATTAGATAAATTTGACAAAGTATAAGACTTGTAAAATGAAAAATACAAAACACTGTTGGGAGAAATTAAGATAATCTGAATAAAGGTGAAAGATACCATCTTTATGGATTGGATGGCTCTAAGTTGCTAGGATGTCAATTCCCAATTGATCCATGGATTAAGAACAGCCCCAATCAAAATTTCAGCAGACTTTTTTGTAGAAATTGACAAGCTGCTTCTAAAATGTATATGGAAATTCAAACGAAACATTTGAAAAAGGTGAACAAAGATGGAAGACCTAAACTCCTATTTCAAGACTCACTGTAAAGCTACATTAATCAAGTCAGTTGGTACCGGTATAAAAATAGACATGTAGGGCTTCCCTAGTGGCGTAGTGGTTGGGAGTCCGCCTGCCAATGCAGGGGACACGGGTTCATGCCCCGGTCCAGGAGGATCCCACATGCCACGGAGCGGCTGGGCCCGTGAGCCATGGCCGCTGAGCCTGCACTCCGCAAAGGGAGACGCCACAACAGTGAGAGGCCCGCGTACCGCAAAAAAAAAAAAAAAGACGTGTATCAATGGAACAGAATAGTTTCAGAAACAGACCAAGACATATATGGTCAGTTGACTTTAACAAAAGTGCCAATGTAACTGAAGGGGAAAAGACAGTGTTTACAAAAGTGGTACTGGAACAACTGTATATCCATACACACAAAAAAATGAAATGTGACGCCTTAACTTATACATAAAAATTATCTCAAAATGGATCACAGAAAACATAAAAGAAAATTATAAAACTAGGAGAGGGCTTCCCTGGTGGCGCAGTGGTTGGGAGTTCGCATGCCGATGCAGGGGATGCAGGTTCGTGCCCTGGTCTGGGAGGATCCCACATGCCGCAGAGCAGCTGGGCCCGTGAGCCATGGCCGCTGGGCCTGCGCGTCCGGAGCCTGTGCTCCGCAACAGGAGAGGCCGCGGCAGTGAGCGGCCAGCGTACCGCAAAAAAACAAAACAAAACAAAACAAAACACTAGGAGAAAATGTAAGAGAAAATCTTAATTACCATAGTTAAGCAAAGATTTTTAGATGGGATAATAAAAAGCACAAGTTATAAAAGAATAAAACCCGATAAAGTGGACTTCTCAAAAGTAAAAAGTTCTGTCCTGGTGTGGGTGACCAAGATGGCAGAGTAGGAAGACCCTGAGCTCCCCTCCTCTGATGGGCACACCAAAATTATTACTATGTACAGAGCAACTTTCCATAAAAACGACCTGAAGACTAGCAGAAAAGATCTTCTACAGTTAAAGATATAAAGAAGGAACTACAAGATGGGTAGAAGGGGGCAGAGACACAGTATAATCAAGACCCACACCACCAGGTTAGGTGACACACAAAATGGGAAGATAATCACAACTGCAGATGTTCTCCCCAAGAAGTGAGAGGTCTGAGCCCCATATAGGGCTCCCCAGTCCAGGGCTCCTGCACTGGGAAGATAAACCTCCAGAACACTTGGTTTTGAAGGCTAGTGGGGCTTGCTTTCAGGAGAGCCAGAGGGCTGCAGGAAACAAGAGACTCCCACTCTCAAAGGGTACAAACAAAATCTCATATGATCTGAGACCCAGGGCAAAAGCAGTAACTTGAAAGGAGCCTGGGTCAGACCCACTTGATTTTAGAGAGCCTCTCAGAGAGGCAAGAGGAAACTGGGACTCACCCTGGGGACATAGATGCTGGTGGTAGCCATTTTGGGGAGCTCACTCTACAATGAGAACACTGCTGCTAGAAAGCACAAGCACCATTTTGGACTCCTCCCACTAAGTTAAATGAGAACTGGAACCAGCCTGCCCACCAGCCAGTTGCCACCAATCCTGGGACACTTGAGGCCAAGAAGCTAGCCAGGTGGGGACACAGCCCCAAACACCAGCAAGTTTGCTGCCTTAGGCTCCCATGAGCCCCCAGCCACCCCAAACAAGGCTCTGCCCACCAGTGGGTAGGCACTAGTCCCAGGACCTCCTGGGCGGGCCCTGGCCTTGCCCACCAGCAGGCTGACACCAACTCTAGGATCACCAGGGCCCCACAGCCAGAGATCCTCAGGAGCAGGCTCCTCCCACCAGTGGACCAACACTAGCCCCAGGATACCATGGGACCCAGACCAATACATCCACAAGCCATTACCAGTTTCAGGAACCAGGCCCCCCAGCCAGAGACACTGGGACCCAGCTCTATGCACCAATGGAACAGAACTAGTCCCAGGATACAGCCTCACCCACCAGTGGTTGGCACCAGCCCTGGGATCCCATGAGCCCTGGCCCTGCCCACTAGAGAGCAGATACTAGCCCCTGGGTATACCGCAGCCCTGTAGCCACCTGTGTCAGGACCCAGCCTGTAACCCAGTGGGTCAAAACCAGGCTGAGAACACCCACCCTCCACCCAGTCCCACCCACCAGCAGGACAGCACTAGCCTGGGAACTCCTCAGGGCTCTGCAGCCAGCTGCTTCATGACCTGGCCCTGTCCACTAGTGGGCCAGCACCAGGACCAGAACTCCCCAGGCTGCAGCCAACCACACCAGAGCCGGAGGCCTCTGCATTAGGCAGGGTCTGGCAATCAACCAGTCTGGGACTTTCTGGTCCCAGCACGCCCACAGTAGTCAGCCATGCTGACCATGCTCACCAGCACGCTCACCAGCACGCCCACAGTAGTCAGCTTGTCATAAGGGCCCATGCAGTGCATATACAGGGCACCCCTAGAGCATACAGCTCTGGTGACTAGAGGGGGAGTCTGCTGCTCAGCCCTGTAGAATGTCTCTTACATAAGGTTACTTATCTAAGATTGGTAAACGGAACCAACCTATGAAATACATAGAAATAAAAACAAAGAACTAGGCAAAATAAGGCAACAGAGGAATATGTTCCAAAGGAAGCATCCTACCCAATAAGACTGCAAGGTAATGACTGTAAAGATGCACAAAGAACTCAGGAGAAGAATGAACACAGTGAGAGGTTAGAAGTTTCTAACAAAGAGTTAGAAAATATAATGAAGAAGCAAACAGAGCCAAAAAATACAATAATTGAAATAAAAGGAATTAACAGTAGGTTAGCTGATATAGAGGAACAGATCAGCAAACTGGAAGACAGTGTAGTCAAAATCACTCAAACTGAAGAGAAAAAAGAAAAAGAATTTTAAAAAATGAGGACAGTTCAAGAGAACTCTGAGACAACTTCAAGTGTACTAACATTTGCATTGTAGAAGTCCTGGAAGAAGAGAGCACGGAAGGAGCAGAGGATGTATTTGAAGACATAATAGCTGAAAACGTCCCTAATCTGGGAAAGGAACCAGACATCCAAGTCCAAGAAGTACAGAAAGTCCCAAACAGACTCAATCCAAAGATTTCCACTCAAAGACACATTATAATTAAAATAGCAAACATTAAGGATAAAGAGAGAATTTAAAAGCATCAAAGGAAAAGCAACTAGTTACGTTAAAGGAAAATCCCATAAGGCTATCAGCTGACTTTTCAGCAGAAATTCTGCAGGCCAGAAGGGACTGGCACCATATATGTAAAGTGATGAAAGGGAAAAAACCTACAACGAAGAATACTATACCCAGCAAGCCTTTCATTCAGATTTGATAGAGAGATTAAGAGTTTTACAGACAAGCAAAGCTAAAATAATTCAGTACAACAAAACCAGCTTTATAAGAAATGTTAAAGGGAATTCTCTAAGCAGAAAAGAAAAAGTAACAACTAGAAAAATGAAAATTAAAAAAGGAAAAATTTCACTGGTAAAGACAAACATACAGTAAAGACAGTAGATCAGTACTATCTACTAGAAAGATTAAGACAAAAGTAGTAAAATTATCTATATCCATAATAAGTAGTAATGAATAAACAAACCAAAAAACGCAAAATATGGTGTAAGAAACATTAAATGTGGGGAGGGTAAAAATTCAGGGTTGGTAAAATATACTCAAAATTAAGAGATCAGCACTTAAAATAATCATGTATAAACATAAATAGATTGGTATACATAAACCTCATGGTAACAACAAACCAAAAATCAGTAATAGATACACAAACAAAAAAGAGAAAGGAACCCCAAAATAACACTAAAGATAGTCATCAAATCACAGGGGATGAGAGCAAAACAAGGAGGAACAAAAAAGAGCTACAAAAACAACCACAAAGCAATTAACAAAATGGCAATAAGTACATACCTATCAATAATTACTTTACAATTAAATGGACTAAATGCTCCAATAAAAAGACACAGTGTAGCTAAATGGATACAAAAACAAGACCCACAGTGCTGCCTAAAAGAGACTCACATCAAATCTAAAGGCACACAAAGACTGAATGTGAGAGGATAGGAAAGGTGCACCTAAATACATAAAGCAAACATTGACAGATATAAAGGGAGAAATGGACAGTAACACAACAAGAGTAGGGGACTTTAGTTTTTGGTTTTTTTTTTTGCTGTACACGGGCCTCTCACTGTTGTGGCCTCTCCCGTTGCAGAGCACAGGCCCTGGACGCGCAGGCTCAGCGGCCATGGCTCACAGGCCCAGCCGCTCCGCGGCATGTGGGATCCTCCCGGACCGGGGCACAAACCCGCGTCCCCTGCATCGGCAGGCGGACTCTCAACCACTGCATCACCAGGGAAGCCCAAGAATAGGGGACTTTAAAACCTCGCTTACATCAATGGACAGATGATAAATAAGGAAAATAAGTAAGGAAACACCGGCCATAAATGACACATTACAAGAGATGGATTTAACAGCTATATACAGAATAAACAGACACACACACGTTTGTGTATATATATATATGTATATATATATATACATATATATATAAAATATTTCACCCAAAAGCAGCAGAACACACATTCTTTTCAAGTTCACATGGAACATTCTCTAGATCACTTGCTAGGCCACAAAACAAGTCTCAGTAAATTTAAGAAGAGTAAAATCATATCAAGCATCTTTTTCAACCACAATGCTATGAGACTAGAAACCAAATACACGAAAAAACTGTAAAAAACACACAGCACAGAAGACTAAACAACATGTTACTAAACAACCAATGGGTCACCAAAAAAATTAAAGAGGAAATCAAGATATACCTGGAGACAAATGAAAATGAACACAATTATCCAAAATCTATGGGATACAACAAAAGCAATTCTAAGAGGTAAGTTTTGTAGTGACAAGCCTACTTAAGGAAACAAGAAAAATCTCAAATAAACAACCTAACCTTATACCCTAAGGGAACTAGAAAAAGAAAAATAAAAGCGAAAAGTTGGTAAAGGAAAGAAATCATAAAGATCAGAGCAAAAATAAACTAGAGACTATAAAAAGCAATAGAAAAGATCAATGAAACCAAGAGGTGATCTTTTTAAAAGATAAGCAAAGTGGATAAACCTTCAGCCGGACTCATCAAGGAAAAAAGAAAGGTACAAATAAATTTTTTTAAAAAAATGAGAAGAGAGGTTACAACAAACAACACAGAAATATAAAGGATCTTAAGAGATTACTATGAACAATTATACACCAAAAGAACCACCTAGAAATGGAGAAATTTTAGAAATGTACACTCTCCTAAGACTGACTCAGAAATACATAGAAAATATGAACAGACCAATTACTAGTAATGAAATTGAATCAGTAATCATAAAACTCCCAACAAACAAAAGTCTAGGACCAGACACCTTCACAGATGAAGTCGACCAAACATTTAGAGAAGAGTTAATACCTATCCTTCTCAAACTATTACAAAAAATAGCAGAGGAAGCAACACTTACAAATTCATTCTACGAGGCCTGTATAACCCTGATACCAAAAGCAGACGACCATAAAAGAAGACAATTACAGGCCAATATCACTGATGAACATACATACAAAAATCCTCAACAAAATATCAGCATACCAAATTCAACAATACATTACAAGGATCACACACCATGAGCAAGTGGGATTTATCCCAGGGATGCAAAGAATAATTTGGTATTTGCAAACCAATGTGATACACCACATTAACAAACTGAAGAATAAAAGTCATATGATCATCTCAACAGATGCAAAAAAAGCCTTTGACAAAATTCAACATTCATTTATGAATAAAAATTCTCCACAAAATGGCTATAGTGGGAACATACCCCAATGTAATAAAGGCTATATATGACAGACCCACAGCTAACATCATATCGAATGATGAAAAACTGAAACAATTTCCTCTAAGATCAGGAATAAGACAAGGATGCCCATTCTGCCACTTTTATTCAACACGGTATTGGAAGTCCCAGCCACAGCAATCAGAGAAGAAAAAGAAATAAAAGGAATCCAAATTAGAAAGGAAGAAGAAAACTGTCACTGTTTGCAGATGACACCATACTATACATAGAAAATCCTAAAGACACCACCAAAAAGTTATGAGAACTCACCAAGGAATTCAGTAAAGTTGCACGATACAAAATATACAAAATCTGTTGCATTTCTATACACTAACAACAAACTGTCAGAGAAATTTTAAAAACAATCCTGTTTACAATTGCATCAAAAACAATAAAATACCTAGGAATAAATCTAACAAAGGGGGTAAAAGACCCGACTCAGAAAACTATGAGACACTGATGAAGGAAACTGAAGATTAAACAAACAAATAGAAAAATATACCTTTCTCATGAATTAGAAGAATACTGTCAAAATAACCATACTACCTAAGGCAAACTACAGATTCAATGCAATAAAATCAAAATACCAATGGCATTTTTCACAGAACTAGAACAAATAATTCTAAAATTCATTAGGAAACATAAAACACCCAGAACAGCCAAAACAATCTTGAGAAAGGAGAACAAAGCTAGAAGTATCATACTCCCTGATTTCAAACTATGCTAAAAATTACAGTAATCAAAACAGTATGGCTGTGGCACAAAAACATACACACAGATCAATGGAACAGAATAAATAGCCCAGACAAACCTATGCTAATATGGTCAATTAATCTATGACAAAAGAGGCAAGACAATATTGTACAATGAAGAAAAGACTGACTCTTCAGTAAATGGTGTTGGGAAAAGTGGACAGCTACACGGTAAAGAATGAAACTGGACCACTTTTTCATACCATAGACAAAATTAAACTGAAAATGGATTAAAGACTTAAATGTAAGACCTGAAACCATGAAAGTCCTAGAGGAAAACATAGGCAGGAAACTTTGACATCGGTTTTAGTAATATTTTTGGGGTCTCTCCCCTCAGGTAAAGACAACCAAAGCAAAAATAAACAAATGGGACCACATCAAACTAAAAAGATTTTGCATAGCAAAGGAAACCCTCAACAAAATGTAAAGGCAACCTACTGAATGGGAAAGGATATTTCAAAATTATATATCTGGAAAGAGGTTAATATCCAAAATGTATAAAGAACTCAATATCCAACAAACAAACAAACAAAAAATGGAATTAAAAAATGGGCAGAGGATCTGAATAGCCATTTTCCCAAAAGGGACATACAGATTGCCAACACACACAGAGAAAGATGCTCCAAATCACTAATCATCAGCAAAATGCAAGTCAAAACCACAATGAAATATCACCTCACACCTGTCAGAATGACTACAATGAAAGGGACAACAGATAGCAAGTGTTGGCGACGATGTGTAAAAAGGGGAACACTCATGCACTGTTGGTGGGAATGTAAATTGGTGCAGCCATTGTGGAAAACAGTATGGCGCTTCCTCAAAAATTAAACATAGAACTACCATTTGATCCAGCAATTCCACTTCTGGGTATTTTTTACCCAAAGAAAACAAAAACTCTAATTCAAAAAGATATATATGCACCCCTAAGTCCACTGCAGCATTACTGACAACAGCCAAGATATGGAAACAACCTAAGTGTCCTAGATGAATGAATAAAGAAGATGTGGTACACACACACACACACACACACACACACACAGTTACATACAATGGAATTATTACTCAACCACAAAAAAGAATGAATTCTTGCCATTTGTGATAGCAGGGATGGACCTAGAGGGTATTATGTTACGTGAAACAAATCAGACAGAGAAAGGCAAATACTATATGATTTCACTTATATCTGGAATCTAAAAAACAAATGAACAAACATAATAAAACAGAAACAAAATTATAGATACAGAAAATAAACAAGTGGTTCTCACAGGGAAGGGGGTTGGGGAGATGAGAGACATAGGTGAGGGAGATTAAGAGGTACAAACTTCCAGTCACAAAGTAAATGAGTCATGGTTATGTTATGAAATGTACAGTGTGGGGAATACAATCACACAATTATAATTATGTAATATCTTTGTATGTTGACATATTGTAACTAGACTTATCCTAGTGAACATTTTGAAATATGTAGAAATGTTGGATCAGTATGTTGTGCTCCAAGAACTAACAAAGTATTGTAGGTCAATTATATTTCAAAAACAAACAAACAAATTCTTAGAAAAAGAGATCAGATTTGTGGCTACCAGAAGCAGGGAGTAGGGGGAGGGAGACTGGATGAAGGTAGTCAAAAGGCATAAATTTCCAGTTTAAGTAAGTACTAGGGGTATAATGTGCAACATGATATATATAATGAACACTGCTCTGTGCTATATATGCAAGTTGTGAAGAGAGTAAATCCTAAGAGTTCTCATAGTAAGAAAAAATTTTTTTTAGTTTCTTTAATTTTTTATCTATATGAGATGATAAATGTTTACTATCTTATTGTGGTATTCATTTCATGATGTATGTAAGTCAAATCATTATGCTCTACACCTTAAACTTAGTGCTGTTATGTCAATTATATCTCAATAAAACTGGAAGAAAATAAATAAATGAACCATGGAAATAGGGAAAAAGTTGTTTTTCACTATTAAGAAAATAAAAATGAAGTCACAGAATAGGAGGAAAAGTCATATTTGATAAAAGAATTATATCCATAATAAAAAGAACAACTCAATAAGATGACAACTAACCCAATTTTAAAAATGTGCAATAGTTCTGAATACACACTTCATCAAAGATACACAAAGAGCAAATATACATTTGAAAAGATGCCCACATATCAGTCATAAGGAAAATACAAATTAAAGCCAAAAATTAATACCACTGCACATTTAGTAGAATGGCTAAAATTACAAATTGACAATACCAAGTGTTTTAAGTCATGGAGCAGATAGAACTCACAGACTGCTGGTGGGAATTCAAAATAGTACATCAACTTTGGAACACTTTTTGGCAGCTTTCTTACAAAGTTAAAAATATACATAAGACCTAGCAATTCCACCCCTGGATATTTTTCCCCAAATGAAAACATACATTCTTCACAAAGAGATTTATACTAGAATGTTCACAGCAGCTTTATTTAAAATGCTCAAAACTGGAAATAACTCAAATTTCCATCAGCTGTTAAATAATTATATAAACTGTGGTTTATCCATGAAATGAAATGCTCAGAAATAAAAAGGAATGAACTAGTAATTCATGAAACAATATGGATGAATCTCAAAAACATTATGCTAATTGAAGGAATCCAAACACAGAAGAATACAAATTATATGATTCCATTTATATGAAATTTTAGAAAAGGCAAAGCAGTACAATTTTGCATCAATCTGCAAAGCAGATCAGTGTTTGTCAGGATCTGGAGATGAAGACTGACTGGCAATGGTAACAAGGCAACTTTTTGGAACAAGAAAAGTGTTATGACTGTGATGGTAGTTACATACTGAATACATTTATCAAAGCCCATCAAATTGTACACTTAAAATTTATGATTTTTTTTTAATTTATGAATTTTTAAATGTAACTGTAACTCAATAGTGCTAATTTTAAAAAGAAGACTATTATTCTTTTAATTTTGGTATTGGAAAGCCCTGTCAACATGAAAAACATTCTTTGTGAACTTCACTATTATAACTATACTACATAAACTAGTGAACCTCATTATGTTTAAAAAGCTAAATTTAGAGACTTTAAAAAAGAGGAAAGTGTGGGCTTCCCTGGTGGCGCAGCGGTTGAGAGTCCGCCTGCCAATGCAGGGGACGCGGGTTCATGACTCGGTCCGGGAGGATCCCGCATGCCATGGAGCGGCTGGGCCCATGAGCCATAGCCGCTGAGCGTGCGCGTCCAGAGCCTGTGCTCCACAGCGGGAGAGGCCACAGCGGTGAGAGACCCGCGTACCGCCAAGAAAAAAAAAAAAAGGAGGAAAGTGTGTAACAATGATTATAAAAAACAAACAGAAAAATCCTTTGATTATAGAAACAAAATAAAAAGTCCCTCCTGAAGAAATATGAAATAAAAGATATGGTTTTTGACTTCAAAAAAACAAAAACAAAAGGACAAAAATACAAGGTTGGAAAACAACAAAGAAAAGAAAATGTTAGAAAAATTAAGCTACTGCTTACTCTTCGTCTGGGCTGGGGGAAGCCATCTCTGTGTCGTCTTCTTGTTCGGGAACGTGCCTGGAGTCCCTGTCCTTTATTCAGTGGGTCAAAGGAGTCTATGAAAACCAAGAGAAAGCAAGATGTGAGATAAATCACTCACAGACTTAAATAAACACTTAGGGTGAAGGAGGAAATATCAGGTAATCATCACCATATTCATTATTTTGTTTATGATAAAATATGGACTTTACTTATATACATAAGAAAACAAGGAGATACAGCATGTATAAAAACTTTGTTAGGGCTTCCCTGGTGGCGCAGTGGTTGAGAGTCTGCCTGTCGATGCAGGGGACACAGGTTCGTGCCCCAGTCCGGGAAGATCCCACATGGCGTGGAGCGGCTGAGCCCGTAAGCCATGGCTGCTGAGCCTGCGCGACCGGAGCCTGTGCCCCGCGGCGGGAGAGGCCACAGCAGTGAGAGGCCCGCATACCGCAAAAACAAAACAAAACAAAACAAACAAACAAAAAAAACAAACAAAAAAAACCTTTGTTAACAATCAAGAAAAACCCCTATATGATTACTGTGGGAAACTTAAAAACAACAAAAACAAATTAACCCCTTACAAAGAACAATATGGTATGAATTAGTACCTTCAAAGGCAGGGACCATTTGTGACCTAGATAGTTACCATACATTATAACTGCTTCATTATGCCAATTCAGAGTTGTACCAATCTTCTAATAAAAGACTTTCAACAGACAGGTTACACTGCACAAACCTGATGGAAAATCTGCTTCCAGATCCTGTTCAGTTTCCCCTTTTGAGAACTGCTTCACTTCTAAATCAGCCTCTTGCACAGTATTTGACTTTAAGGCATAATGATTTAATTCTTCCTCCCAGCTATGTGGAGTAGATACTGCCTCTGATTCAAGATCACCACTGTAAGTACTTCCTTGGTCTGAAATATACAGAAAAACAAACAAGCCCTCAAAATGAGAAAAGACGCTTGACATACTCAGAAACCTCTCTGAAACCCTAAATACTAAAAAGTCAGGTATGGTTGCTGGACAATTCCATAGGTACACTCAAGAATGAAGTAACTTGTTCACCAATATGACAGAACTAGATTTATATTCTTGGTACACACTTTAGAGCATTATTTCAATTAATCCTTAAAACCAATATCTGAGGTAGCTTTTATTAGTCTCTTTACAAATTAGCACAAAATCATAGATGTCTGATGCCCCCTACAAACAGCTAAAATTGCAAATATTAAATCCAAGGATGCTAATACTTTATGGGTTTGTATCACTAACAGAGGATAATATTTCTTAGCTTCAAAATACATTTACAATTACAAACCTTTTTCAAATATCTTGGTGTCTAGAAAGAGCTCCTGTTCAGAAGTTTGGGATCCTAAAGAAAAAGAAAAGCACATAATAAGTCAATTTATATGTATACAAAAAACAAACTGCATCTCAAATGAAATGACTGCACTAGGGAGGTTCTACATAAATAGCCTTTATATGCAGAAAAGAATGATTCATTAATAAAAGTCAGGCATTAGTGATAAATACAGTTAAATTACAATTGATAACAGTGGTTACACTTCTAGATAGCAAGCAGCATGAAAGAAGTCATGGCAAGAGAGACCTTTATTTTGGATTCTGTGCTATCTGAAATTCTTTTTTTTTAACCACAACACACACACACACACACACACACACACACATACACTATTGATTTACTCACAGGTTGACAAATCTGTTTTAAATTGCTTCTTCCTTCTCTAAATAAAATATGCTTTACCATGCAGTGGAAAGCCAACAGACTTAGAATATAAATACATGAGCAATCAGCACATGGAACTAAACAGAACAAAGTTCTATCAATTATAAACTACTTTAATTTTTTTTTTTTTTTTTAAGTTTTTGGGCCACACCATGCAGCATGTGAGATCTTGGTTCCCCGACCAGGAATCGAATGAGTGCCCTCTGCAGTGGAAGAGCAGAGTCTTAACCACTGGACCGCCAGGGAAGTCCCTATAAACTACTTTAAAAGTAAAGAGTTTAGGGAATTCCCTGGCGGTCCAGTGGTTATGACCTGGAGCTTTCACTGCTGGGGTCCAGGTTCAATCCCTGGTCAGGGAACTAAGATCCCACAAGCTGCACAATGTGGCCAAGAAAAAAAAAAACAAAAAACAAAAAAGAAAAGGAAAAAGAAAAATAGTAAAAGAGTTTAAAGATTTAAAGCATTAAAAAAAAAAAGGGGCTTCCCTGGTGGCGCAGTGGTTGAAAGTCCACCTGCCGGTGCAGGGGACACGGGTTCGTGCCCCGGTCCGGGAAGATCGCACATGCCGCGGAGCGGCTGGGCCCGTGCGCCATGGCGGCTGAGCCTGCAAGTCCGGAACCTGTGCTCTGCAACGGGAGAGGCCACAACAGTGACAGGCCCGCGTACCGCAAAAAACAAAAAAAAAAAATTTTTAAAAACCGAGGAAAATTCTCTTTTCCCTGAAATCAAAGATAAATGAGCCAGATCCTTTCAGTTGGAATTAATTTCTCCCCCCTTTATATTTCTAAACCATTTGATTTTACTTACACTATGATGATTAAAACTATCTGTCTTGAAGCTCAGTCTTTAAAATTTTTCTGTTTGACTCAACTGTAGGCAAAGGCAAAGTCACAATATTTGTATAGAGGAAACATTTGATAAATGCTGACTATTAATGTGAATGGAAAAGCCAACTTAAAACGAGGTTTCTCATCAGGAATTGCTGGAACTTGCAAAATAAGTATCAGAAATTAGAAGATGAAGCATAGGTGCAATACTCTTTTTTTAAATTTATTTATTCATTCATTTATTTATTTATTTATGGCTGCGTTGGGTCTTTGTTGTTGCACGTGGGCTTTCTCTAGTTGTGGCCAGTGGGAGCTACTCTTCGTTGTGGTGTGCGGGATTCTCGTTGCAGTGGCTTCTCTTGTTGAAGAGTGCGGGCTTCAGCAGTTGTGGCTTTCAGGCTCTAGAGCGCAGACTCAGTAGCTGTGGTGCATGGGCTTAGTTGCTCTGCGGCACATGGGATTTTTGTGGACCAGGGCTCGAACCCGTGTCCTCTGCATTGGCAAGCGGATCCTTAACCGCTGTGCCACCAGGGAATCCCAAGGGCAATATTCTAAGACTTTAAAATCCACATATAAATGGGTCAGAATTGAGATTATACACCAAAGAGCAAAATGAAACCAGAAACTTTGGGATAATAACAAAAAGCTTTGTACCCATCTCTCAGAGTATATCTGATTTTAAAACGTACTGGCAACACAACAGAAAAGTTGATAGTAGTTTTTTCAAATGCTGTAGTGTTCAGAAAACCAACTAGAATGTATTACGCAAAATCAGAACCCAGCTAGCTTTATAAAAACCATCACAGGAAAAAAAAAATAGTCAGAAAAGAGTAATTTCTTGGTTCATCAATGATATATGAAAAGGCCACTGTGGGCTTCCTTGGTGGCACAGTGGTTAAGAATCCGCCTGCCAACGGAGGGGACACGAGTTAGAGCCCTGGTCTGGGAAGATCCCACATGCTGCAAAGCAACTAAGCCCATGCACCACAACTACTGAGCCTGTGCGCTAGAACCCACGAGCCACAACTACTGAAGCCTGTGCACCTAGAGCCTGTGCTCTGCAACAAGAGAAGCCATTGCAGTGAGAAGCCCACGCACCGCAATGAAGAGTAGCTCTTGCTCACCGCAACTAGAGAAAGCCCGTGTGCAGCAATGAAGACCCATTGCAGCCAAAAATAAAATAAATTAAAAAAAAAAAAAAAAGGCCATTGCAAAAATTCACCTATACATTTCAACTACCTTTAACACCATTTCCTTTATCTCTTCTTACATCTCTTCGTATATCCAAAAATCAAGGCGGTGCTAATTAAGGCTGGAAACCTTTCTGGAATTTATACTACTGAGTTCTGGTTAAAATCCTTTCTTTGGAGTCAGACAAACCTGGATTCAACTTCTGATTCCAGTATTTCCTGATTTCATAACCATGGCAAGCCTATTTTCCAAAAGAGGAATCTAAAGTAAACTACCTCACTCATAGGGTTGTTGTGAAGATTAAATGAGGTGATGCACACGGTGCATTTAGGACAATACCTAGAGTACGGCAAGCACATAAATGTTAACTACTGTTATTATCATTATTCTACACTCATAAAATGGGATTTATCTAGGGACTTCCCTGGTGGCACAGTGGTTAAGAATCTGCCTGCCAATGCAGGGGACATGGGTTCGAGCCCTGGTCCGGGAAGATACCACATGCCGTGGAGCAACTAAGCAACTAACCGTACTGAGCCTGCGCTCTAGAGCCTGCAAGCCACAACTACTGAAGCCCGCATGCCTAGAGCCCGTGCTCCGCACAAGAGAAGCCACCACAATGAGAAGCCCGCGCACCATAACGAAGAGTAGACCCCACTCGCCAAAACTAGAAAAAGCCCACGCACAGCAACGAAGACCCAACACAGCCAAAAATAAATAAATAAATTTATGTAAAAAAAAAAAAAAGGGGATTTATCTATAGGTTATTTTGAACCAAGTGGTTTTCCACCCTAAAATTCTTTTTACCTTCTACCAACATACTGATTACTTTACAACAGTAATTTTAATCTGGGGACCATGGCTTTGACTGCAGGGGATAAAACCAGAACATGATCATGAAACATGGATTTATAGGTTATTTTTCTGGAATCATTAAGAACTAGAAACCGTATCGAAACTCAGTTTCTTTCATAAACAGGATAGAGCTCCAGAGTTATCAACAAGTTTAACAAGCCCATAGACTTCATATTTAAAAACAAATAAAGCTTTTAGAAACTCCTTGACTGCCTAATACTTAAAATTACATGAGCTACCTGAAAATTTATAGGTGAGTTTTTCTTTTTTTACTTTAAAATTATACCAACCTCCCTGAGATAGAGTCTTCTCCTTCTCTTCATCTTCTGCAATCATTTCTGCCATCTCAAGGAGATCAGCTTCAAAAGGATGTGAGGGAAGTTTTTCCTTAATGTCTTCAATACTCTCGGTGACTTTATCTTCATTATCCATTGAGGATGGAATAAGCATAGGGACAGGCATCTGAAAGACCAAGGATAGACTGAAGAGTTTCTTGGTCGACCATCAAAACTATTATTTGTGAGATCATTTAAATATAAAAATTATTAATAAACAAATTCAAGATATTTCTATTGCTAATGATTAAAATAGTCTTGCTAGTTTGTTTTTATAAGAGTGCAGCCATTTAAATAGAAATTCAGTAAGTGCTTTTCTGGATACTTAACAAAACATGTCTCTGAATCATCTAAAAGAATAATTAAGTAATGAATTTTTGTTTTGTTTTTGACTATATTTCTTGCTTAATATTTTCACACAAGTGTTTCTCTTAAGAATTCAGTACCAAGAAAATACATATTTCCAATAAAAAAATGAATACATTTTTCTTTAACGAAAAGTCAGAATCCTGTAAATCACAGTATTCCTCTTTTCATTCTTGCTACAATCTAGGATTCTAACATTCACACACCGTTTCTGATCTTTTTCTATGTTAGTGATCTTTTGTGTTTAAAATGTTTTTAAAAAGCTAAATCATAACCTCCTCTGACAAGGCAGGGTACAAACAGAAGCAGTCCTTTATATATTCCATATTTAAGTAATATAACAGTATGATTAATAGCCAACCAGAGTCAGGTATATTTTACCAACAAATAAAAAGTTTTTTTATGGAGCTGTCAAATCTTAATTGAGAAAAATGTATACTAAATTAGCCTTAATCTCTAAATGATTACTCACTGGAACTGGAATTCCAAATGGGACTGGGGCATACTGAGTATAAAGATGAAGAGGTATAGGTACGAACACTGGTACTGGAACTGGCACCACAATAACTTGGGGCTGAGTTGGAGTGTCTTCTAATGGAAGAAAAAAAAAACCCACAAAAAAACAAAGAGGGTTAGAAATGACATTTTAATTAAAAAAATTTTTTTAAAGCATGTGGACATTTACAGTTCAAAAGAAGTATCTATGAGGGACTTCCCTGGTGGCACAGTGGATAAGACTCTGTGCTCCCAATGCAGGGGGCCCAGGTTTGATCCCTGGTCAGGAAACTAGATCCCACATGCATGCTGCAACTAAGACCTGGTGCAACCAAATAAATAAAATTAAATTTAAAAAAAAGAAGTATCTATGATAGTAGGAATTCACAAAAAGGAGAAATAGCAAGGCTTGAGTATAACAGCACTAAAAAAACGTGGGCAACACAATAATTATCAATGATACGAGGATAAGATGAATGAAGGATATAATTTGGATGGATGAATGGAACAGTTATCTTAGAAGAAAGGTATAGAAAACTTAACACGAATAAGTAGTGTATGTTAAAGAGGAGACTGAATAGGTAGAAGGGCCATTTTTGTGAGGCTATAATACACATTTAAAATCATTAGACAGTGGGGAACTACTACGATTGGTTAGCACAAAGTAATGTGATGAAAATGGCTTTAAAAAGATTAATTTGGCTGCCATCTTCACATGGAATAGAAAGTATACAACGTGGGAGGCAACTCCAATATATAGAGCTAAGATGATGAGGGCCTGAAAGAGGGTGGCTATGATACCTGCAGGAAAAAAAATAAGTATACACAGCAGAGGTTCTAAGATATATATATAAAAAAAGGAAACAGAACTTTGGGAACTAACTTAAACATGAGTAGGGAAAATGTGGGAAGGATGGAGGTAGAAGTCATTCAATTATTTAACAAGTATCTAAAGAGTCTTTTCTGTAGGCCAGAAAAATATGTTAGATAACTGTAAAATCATTAATGTAAGAGAAAGGTAATGCTAGTAAAAAGAAGTGAAAAGCTGACAATTTGACTAGGGTTAGAAGTGGGAAATAACATGGGATCAATTTTACCATGGTGCAGGGGACATAAAAAAAAGTTATCTGATTAGAGATGTCTGATAACCAAGCTACATAATGCTAAATTGTCACTATTTGGGGATTGACATGTACACACTGCTATATTTAAAATAGATAACGAGGACCTACTGTAAAAAACATGATAAATAAAAAAATATTTTAAAAAGTAAATTTTTTATAAAGTCACTATTGATACAATAAAAATACAGGACTAAGTCATCTATAGCCTTGCTATTGAACATGATCCGTGGATCAGAAGCACTGACATTACCCGGGAACTTAAAAGATGCAAAACCTCAGCACCACTAAATCAGAATCCACTTAGTAACATTCCCAAATAATTCATATGCATATTCATGTTTGAGAAGTACTGGCCTACAGGATAAGCTTCCAAATCTAAGAATCTAGGATTCCTTTCCACTTTAAAAATTCTGGGATTTTCAGATGGCAGCATGCCAGAGACCCATTCCCTAGGGAAACAAGCAAATCTGGTGAAAACCTAAAAAATAACCATTTAAATTCTTTGGAAATAGTACTAAAGGCATACAGCAAATGGAGAAATGTCTATTCAAGAAAATCTACTAAATACAGTAAGAACAGTAGGCATCTATGACTTTTGATCTACTACCTGCTCCACATCCCTGCCTCAGCCAGCTCAATGATAGAAACTCCACTCTGGAATGGGTGGGACCAGAAAGAATGGGCTCCTCTTCCTTCAGCTCCCATCAAGGGTTACTGTATCTCACCAGGAGGGACAAGCCAACATCATTTCTTATCCCCTCAAACTCCAGGTTAAAGAGGTTAATTTCCTAGTGAGTACAGCTACCACCCACAAAGAGAAAACCTACTATAGGAATAGCAGGCCAAGAAAACTAGGGTCTGAACTACCTTCACCCCAGATCACTTTTTAGGGCAGAGATTCCATGCTAGTAGAGGCAAGCTGAGAAGATCAGAAGCTCACACCATGCCCATCATTCAAAAAAGTAGTAGCTCAAAGAGGGTAGAGGCAGGTCATAAGAAAATAAAGCCCTAAAGCTCTCCCCAAAGGAACTGACATTATTTGAAATAGAGTGTGGAAAAGTTCAAACCTAAGGGTGCTCTGGAAAACAATAGTTCCTCTTAACTAAGACCCTGTTTATATAATTCCAAAGTCTACGCTTACCCCATAATACTACACTATCATGAATAAGGAAATTAAATGAAGCATTCAGAGTATGGTATTATCAACTACCTTCTCTTTGCCATAACTTGTTAAGTTGATGAAAATACCTAACCCACAGGGATATCGTGAGAACTCAACTGGGCAGCAAATATAAGCAACCAAACACAACACCTATGAAATAGAAGGCACTTAATTAATGTAACCAGATCCCACATTACTTTCCCCTAGGAAAAATTAAATGAAGAAAGCACAAGGAACACACCTGTCTGGCATTCTTTGTTTTGGGTATGTGGTTTGCAAGAAGTGGCCTTGGTCTGCGTGATGGGTTTGCACAATAAAGCTTTATTCTTCAAAAGTCTTGGAGGCTGGGAAGGTGGCAGTTTGAGGGCATCTGTTTGTGTACTTGCCTAGTAAAAAAATAAGTCAGAAACCAAAAGCTTATCATTAATTACAAGAAACATTATAAATATTTTATTTCAAAATATTATAATTTCAAAAGACATACTATATTGGAATTACTTGGAAGACAGAATATAAATATTCAAATAAATATGTAAGGAATATAATATTCCTGAAATATCAATAGCAATAAAGGAATATTTTGATAACTATATATTGACCCTAAATGTATCTAATTACCAGTTCTGTTTACCAAGAAAAATGCTGTTTGTATTGTGACATACTGTTGATCAATAACAATGGTGGTTGAGCTTAAAATGAGAACTGTTGTTTCTTGACTGAGTTAAGTCTTAAAAGAATTAGTTTCAAGATAACTAGAAGTAATAGGATCACTTATGATCATTTAAGTAACCTGAAAAAAGATGACATGAAAATTATCCCAGAGACCAGGAAACACTTTAAAAATGCCACTGTTCTAGTCATAAGTTTTTCTCATTATTTATTTTTTTCTTTTTTTAAGAGACAAAGCACAAAAATATTGAGTTAAAAAAAAAATGCTTATTTACAGCATAATCTGCACTGAGTGGGAAACTATATTTTATAAATACTTTATTTACAATCTATGTTACAAAATGGCCCCCAAAACTTTTATGCCTGAATTCTGTACAATTTACTTTAATTCTGTACAATTAAAAAATAACAAAAAAAAACCTTCAGTAACTATTATATAGTTACTATTATAGAGATGCCAAGCATTCAAAGAAATTAAAGTACATAAAAGTACATAAAAGACCTAACTAAATAACCAGAAAATCCTGTTCCTGAATTCATGAAATTTGCTTTACATAACAAACAAAAAATAAAGGAGGGCAAATCAGCTTAGACATATTCATACTGCATAAAAAGGGAAAAGACACTGGCAATACCAATAAAAATAATAAAACTTACATCCCCAATGATTTTCGCTGTTACTGTTGGAACTGCACCTGATATAAATAAAAACATATAATGTAGGATCTTATTATTTAAACATTAGTATTAAAAGCTGATATTTGGAAAATAAACACAAAAGTTTCATAATAAAAACATGTATTATCTTACTTTAATTCAGGGGAAGAGTAACACCTAAAGCCTAATATGAGAAAAAGAGATCTGGAAACTACAAAAACACTGTTTAATGCCATAGCAGCACATAGTGAGCCACCGTTCCTAATATGAATGTGACAAACACATGAAACTGAACACTGACAAAAAAAGGAAGAGAATCCCTATATTCAACCTCAAAAAGGCTAGATAAATGCTTTCAAATCAAGTCATACCTTGTAAGACACTGTTAGAATTCACTGTGGGCTGAGCAGCAGGAGCACTTGCTAATGATACTACATTAGCTATAACTGGAGTTGAATCTTTTCTTTGAGATGGGGGCCCTGCTGAAGCAGCTGGCACCATGGAAATACTTGCTGATTAAAATAAACAAAAATAAGAAAATCTCATGTAATTTATATGCACATACACAGAACCAACATTTCAAGGAGGTTAAACAATGCTTTTAGGTTACAGTAAATTCTGTTGGAGCCAAGTGTCACGTCAGGATTAACTGGATTTTTTTCTGTTTTTTAATTAGTAAACCTTGAAAGTATTCCATGTACTTTCTCTTGCGTAACTATGCATGTGGTATATTTAAAAGGCTATGTGATTTAGATTCTATGTTCTTTCTCTCAAATTCTTTTCTAAGGAAGTCAAGATGTATATCTTCAATTATAAAACATTAACTATTCTTTCCCATAAAGTTCTTACAGAGTTTATTTGACTCAACATGCTCAGGGAAAACTAAAAGAACTCGTTTTTACAGGGCATTAATCTAAGGTGTTTAGATTAATTAAACAAAAAGAGATCTAAATGTTTATGTCATTTGAATAGAATGAAATTTACGTTTCATGAAATTATTGACAACTATTTAAAGTTCTCAACTTGTAGAACAGTAGTTAGTCCCTGGCAATGACCAAAGACTAAAGTTTAATTTTACCTGCATTATTTTGTGAAGGTGCGTCACACATACTTTGCTGATTACAGAACATCAAGATACAAAGCAGGTTACAGAAATGTTTCATTTCTCCCCGCCATTTCAAGGACTCACTGAGCTTACCCTGTCGCTTACAACCATCACATTTGGCCATCTGAAAAAGAAACAGAAGATAGTAAAGAAGTAAAAAACAAACTGTCTATGGTCTGATGGAATAAAAGCAGGCCACAGGTAACAAGTGAGGAAATTTACTTAGAATTTAGATCACAAAAATGAAGGTTAACTATTCTGGGGGGAGGGGCAATATAGAGGTAGGGGACTAAGAGGTACAAACAATTATGTATAAAATAAGTTATAAGGATATATTGTACAACACAGGGAATACAGTCAATATTTTATAATAACTATAAATGAAGTGTAACCTTTAAAAAATGTGAATCACTATATTGTACACCTGTTAACTTATATAATATCATACCTCAAGTATAATTCAGTTTTTTAAAAAATGAGTTAACGATCCTAAATTTGGAAATAATTACTTATCTATCAACTATTTTATACAACATTAAAAAAGGTCACATTATTATAGAGACGCCAATAAATAGTAATTTTTTAAAAAGTGAAATGGAAATAGATCGATCTTCCCTAAAGACGTCAGAACACAATTCATTTTAGTTAATAAATGAATAAAATTATAATTTTAAATATTTTAATGTTTTAAGACTGATATGTCTTCTACAAGGAAATTAAAAACAAAAGTAATGTAACTTCAGTGACATTAAAGTCTTTTTAAAATCTTATATTAATACTAGAGGAGAACATTTAATACTTAAAAGTTTTAAATCATTAATTGCCCTTCACACTATTTGAAAGAAAAAAAGAAGGGAAAAATATGCCCTGACTTGAAAAACCCAGGAATGTGAATTATATTTACCTGATAGAACAGAACTGTGTATTTGGACATGCACTCTTCACAACAAAACTCTTCTACTTTCCCCCCTAAATTATTCTGTACCAATTTGGGAGATGTCTGTAAACAATAACTGCACATTTTACAGTGATTTCCCCAGCGTTTTGCCAAGTCATGTTTATAAAGCAATTTGCAACCTAAAAAATCAGAAAAGATAAAATTAACATTAGGGAGAAATAATAAGTATCTACATCTTTAATTTAAATGCCCTACGACAAAGTTTGCACATTTGGGTTCTCACCAATTAGTAGATTAAGAGATCAATTTAGAGGATTAATACTATTATTTTGTTTTTTTAAACGAAGTAAGACAGCAGAGCAAATACTACAGTGCATCATATATAGTAAAAGTCAGTTTTGTTTCATGAAACTTTTGTTTTATTTGGGTATATGAACATACACTGGGTCACAATGTAAAATGTATGTCTTGTTTGTGTCGTGGTCAAAAGGTTTGAAAGCCACTAGAGTCTAGGAGGCTAATCCTGCATGGTTTTAGAGTAAAACAAAACATTCTAACCTTATAGTCATCTAAATAAGGAAGACACTGATTCACATATTCAGATCATTTATATTCAGAAAAATAATGGATGTTTAAAACAATAAAAGTATTATCTTAGGATGCTACTAAAATTTAAGCAGTTCCCTTTAGAAATAAATACAAGAACTAAAGGATCCCTATCAACCTAATAACTAACATTAAATGTTTTTCACATCACCACCATTTTTTGCTATACACATTGAGGAGATTTTTCTTCATTTTAACATCTATATCATATGAAGAATTAGATCAGAAAAGAGCGAACCAAGTGTAAACAAAACAAAAAGGTTTTGGTGTTATACACAAAAGATAAAATAAACTTACATAGTGACAGCTTAAATCATCAACTACTTTTGAAACAACGAACATGCTCAGTAGGTAAGATAATCTTCTATCTTTACCTTCACTACAGAATGACTTGTCAGCACCTGAGAATCGCACAGTCTCCTTTACAATTTTCTCAATTTTACAATATTCACACATTGCCATTACATTATTTATTTTCTTATATTCATCAGAACAATTTTTGCCACAGAACTGAAACATTTTACCCTGCAAAGAAATAATCATTAAGTACTAATTAAACATTTGGTTTATCTTGTGGAAATCTTTATCCCTCTTATTTTCAAAACAAATAGTGTAATTCTGAAAGGTGAAAAGCCAGAAATAAGTTTACAGATAGACCAGTTTATACTCAAACCCTCTATCATGCTCCTATACTCTACCTTATAATCAAGAAGTTCTGGTTTTGTGGCAAAGAGACGGTTACAGTGTTGACATTTGAGTTTTACAACACTTCGTGCAAACCCAACATGTTGGGATTGGGCAGCAAGACGCTGGAGACCAGCTGCAGCAGAGCTACTGATGGAGGTGGGAGAAACAGCAGAGGTGTTACCGCCTCCTGCTGACACTGTTGAACCTGTAGGGATGCTTACAATTACTTGGCCCTGAGACAAGGGCACCACTGAAGAATTCATTCCTGCTGGTTTGTTGAACAAATTCTGAAAGAAGAAACAAACAAAAAGATCAACCTACTCATTTGTTCAAACAAGAGGTACTGAATACTTACCTATGTCAAGCACAGTTCTAGGCACTTAACATACATTTGTGAAAAGGCAAACATCCCTGCCTTTGAGCAGCTTATAGCTGAATGGGGGGAGTGATACTTATATTAAAAAATAAAATAACTTAATAATATTCTTTAAAAATAATATCCTCCCAATAGATAATCTAGGTAGTAATAGTACCATTTAATTTCACAGAAGGCAATTAAATAACATGCCTCCAAAAATTGGATGGACCAAAGAACCCAAGTTTAACAAGACTGAGATAGAAATTTAGGCAATCCAGGCACTTAGCAACCACCTAATAAGTTTACTTTACTATCACAGGCAACTAACTGGAGAAAAGGAAGAGTCCTGAAGCCATACCTGGAAAGCTACCACACAACTGTAGCTGCAGAAGTTGCGAATACTTCCATCTGACATGGCTAGGTGATACTGAGGGATTGCTGAGGTTTTACAACTGTTACACTGAACTTGTACACCTTAACAAATCAAAATAAAAGCTAATGAGTAATACATACAAATGTACACAAATGTATGAGAAAATAAGTATTTTACGATACATGAAAGTTCAAGGGCCAAGTCAAGTTGCAGGAACTGAAATTAAACTTAGTTACCTCACATATAGACAAAAAGTAACAATGTTAAAAATATTTGTTTATTTAAAGTTGTCACAGTCTACACCCTGAAACTAAAAAATAAATGAATCTTGAAATAAATCAGGTGTAGATAAAGAAAATACATTTTTAAAGCCATAAATTCTTTTGGTAAGAAAGAATGCACAAATAGGCAAGCAACTAAATAAACATAAAATAAGCAATCAATAGGTGATATTTTACAACACAGATCTGAAGTATTTTAAATTTGCGTTAAAAATCAACTAAATTTGGACAAAACTCTGTGCTATAACAACAAAGCAATAACCATAATTTATTCAACTATAATATTTATAAAGTTTATGAAACCAATATTACCTGCAGAAGTAACCATTTTAACTCTGTAAGCAGATAAGCAATTAACAGAACAGAAAAGCTCTGTCTTTCCCAAGCTATTGGTATTTTCAATCATTTCTGCTGAGGATCTCAATGATTTGCAAAGCGCACATGGTGTAATTTTGGCTGATTTCTATTAAGAGAATAAAATAACATTCATTTTTACCAAGTTACA
Source organism: Physeter macrocephalus (assembly GCF_002837175.3). Lineage (NCBI taxonomy): Eukaryota > Metazoa > Chordata > Mammalia > Artiodactyla > Physeteridae > Physeter > Physeter macrocephalus. The sequence continues at coordinate 7,732,100 of NC_041216.1, forward strand.
AGTAAAAGCATAACTCTTTGAAATGTTTATACTTAACACTGTTGAAATACTTTAAATTAGTGGCTTCCAAACTTTTATGATTACAATCCTCACTAAGAAATAAATTTTACAAAGTGACCCAGTAACACATACTTCTGAGGTTTTGTGTTTGTGTATTAAACATGTATGTATATAAAACTGAAAGGTTTTATAAAACAATATATATCATGATAACATATGATGCACTTTGATATTTTTCCACTCTACTTCATTAAAAAATATGTTGGGCACAACGTGGCAATTAATTTTGGGATCTATTAATTTGTTATAACTATAGTTTTAAACACACTATTTTAGCCTTCCCCCAAGATAAGGGTACAGGGTTAAGTACAAAATACTATGTATAAAATAAATAAGCTGCAAGAATATATTGTACAAAACCTCCAAACAAACAAACAAAAAAACCCACTATTTAAAAAATTACACAACAGGGAATTCATGCTCTTACACTATTCAAAGAATTGGAAGAATTTCACACAAAAGGTGCTATATATAGCAATGAAATGTGAATCCAAGGAAACTAATAAACTTACTAGAAAATTCACACTCTAATATTCTACCACTAATAATAAAGCACAGGGACTTCCCTGATGGTCCAGTGGTTAAGACTCCGTGTTTCCACTTCAGGGGGCGTGGGTTCGATCCCTGGTCAGGGAACTAAGATCCCGCATGCCGCATCGTGCGGCCAAAACAAATAATAACAACAACAACAACAAAGCACACTCTAAGCAATAAAGTGGGAGGAAACTTTGCATATCCCAAGTGTCCAAATATAAGCAACAAAAGAGTCTGTTATCTTAAATTTCCACTCAGTGATTTAGTAGCAAATAATGCTAAATACTATTAACATGTCATACATTCAGGATAACTTATAAGGTATAAGGTATATAAGGTATAACTTATAAGGCACCCATTAAGAGAATTTCAAGATCTCTATGTCCTCTTTAAGGATAAGTCTGTTAGACGTACTATTAAAATAAATACATATTCAAGTGAGCATATTCCTACATTCTGGAATCTCTTCTGTATCTCCAACCCTATTTCTCCTTTCCTCCTCCATCAGGACTGCAAACACAAACTTCATTTATAAGAATTAGGTCAAGAGTTATCTCTGAAACTATCAAGTAGAACTGACCTTGCTTCCACTGTGCCCCTCTACATCCCATAACACTTCTATCGTAAACAACTCTACAAACTTATATCTCCCCCAGGGGACATGTAACACCTCAAAACAGGAATCACATCTAATGTTTGTTGAATAAATTTTATATAAGGAAGAAAAGAAAAGTAGCACAAATGACCATCTTCAATGTTCCAGGTTCTATACTAGGTGCTTTCTCATTCTTACTTCATATAATCCTAAAAACATCCCAGTGACACTGCTAGTACATACCCACTTACAGATAAGAAAATGGACTCAGGGAGTTTAACTGCTTTCTCCAAGGTAAAATTCTATTTGAATAGAAAGTCTGGGAATCAAACAAAGATCTGCTTTACTTCTAAATCCACGTTCTTTCTCTAAACCACAGTACACACTAATATGTGAAAATTTTAATAGGTGTTGGCTAAATTAAAAGTAATAAATTTAAAATTAAGATATTTCAAAATACTTCTCTTATGGAATGTATACCACCTTTCAATGGACTGAATCAAAGTAACTTTTACAACGTGATACAATATCAGGAAAACTGTCCTTTGTACAAGAATAAAGCTAATGAAGATACTGGGGTTTTTTCCCACTTTGAGAACAAAAACAAGGTGTTTCTAAGGAAGAAATAAATAGTAACTAACACTAATCCCTTTTAATGTGCTTGTATATTAACAAGAAATAAACTGAAACACTAGAATGTTTAAAATTACAAAATCATTGCAAAGTTTTATGAACATTTAAGAGAAATTGCCAAATCAACATTATTAAATTCACCAATTTTGGTAAACTGTATAAAAATTTACTATTCTAAGAAAAAGAATGATCAGCAAATGCAGTGAAACAGGAAAACATTGTAAAACTGAAAATGTAAGAAGTTCTTACTATTCCTTTGGGTTTACCAATTTTAAAATTGAACTTTTAATCAAAATTTACTAACAAAATATAAATCTAGTGTAAATAAAACTGCCAACGTTGCTAATTATTGGAGAAATGCAAATCAAAACCACAGCGAGGTACCACCGCATGCCAGTCAGAATGGCCATCATTAAAAAGTCTACAAATAACAAATGCCAGAGAGGGTATGGAGAAAAGGAAACCCTCCTACACTGTTGGCAGGAATGTAAATTGGTGCAACCACTGTGGAAAACAGTATGGAGGTTCCTCAGAAAACTAAAAGTAGAATTACCACATGATACAGCAATCCCACTCCTGGGCATATATCCAAACAAAACCGTAATTCAAAAAGATACATGCACCCCTATGTTCACAGCAGCACTATTAACAATAGCCAAGACATGGAAACAACCTATATGTCCATCAACAGATGAATGGATAAAGAAGGTGTGGTACATATATACAATGGAATACTACTCAGCCATAAAAAAGAATGAAATAATGCCATCTGCAGCAACATGGATGCAACTAGAGATTATCACACTAAGTGAAGTAAGTCAAAAAGAGAAAGACAAATACCATATGATATCACTTATATGTGGAATCTAATATCTGACACAAATGAACCTATCTATGAAACAGAAACAGAATGAGGGACACAGAGAATAGACTGGTGATTGCCAAGGGGGATGGGAGTGGGAGAAGGATGGATTGGGAGTTTGGGATTAGCAGAAGCAAAGATTAGAAGGTATACACCAAAATGATGTAACTCTGGGAGATGCCTAATTTTTTCTTCTTTGTGCTTTTCTGCATTTTCAAAATCTTGTTCAAAAACATTAATCATATTTTAAATAAAATAATCCAAACCCTAAAAAGTATCAATATTTCAAATGCATTAAGAGAAATACAGTCAGCCCTCCATATCCCTGGGTCCCACATCTGCAGATTTAACCAAATGCAGATCGAAAATATTCCAGGAAAAGAATTCCAGAAAATTCCAAAAAGGAAAAGAATTTGCTGCACACTGACAACTATTTACATGGCATTTATGTTGTATTAGGTATTATAAATAATCTAGAGATGATTTAAAGTATGCAGGAGAATGTGTGTAGGTTATATACAATTACTACATCATTTTATATAAGGGACTTGAGCACTCTCAGATTTTGGTATCCTCAGGGTTCCTGGAACCAATTCCCCAAGGATACTGAGGTACAACTGTATATGGTACTTATAAAACTCTATAACAAGAGTTTTTAACACACATGCATTTGACAAATACTATTTAATGTAAAAAATATTAATTAAGCTAATAACAAGAACTTAATATTTTTGTGACATTTTCATAAATAAATTCTACCAAAAAAATTTAGATCCTTCTGAAATGAACAAAGACGTCGGGATTAAATATGGTCATGTACCTGCTTATATGCTGTGACACACGTGGAACTACAAAACTTCTTAGCCTGTCCCTCTATCTGGAGCATGTGGCATTGTCCAGAGCCACTGTAGCAGTAACCCCCACAGTTTTCACAACAGTTCATGGTGAGGTTGTTAGCAGAGCGAAACTTAGAAAAGCAGGCATCACTGCAAAGTTTATGTACCACATTCTGGTAATTAACTTCATGTCGAATCTAGGAATTATAAAGTAATAACTTAGAAACAACAAGCAAAGACCATCAAAAGCTGTCCTTTAAGCACAAATATCAGACTCCTTCCCCCACTAAAGTAAAAAGATAACTTACAACAGCATTCTTCTGACACATGCTGCATTTGGTTGAAATGCTATTCGTATTTATGGTAACAACAGGTTTTCTTTTCAGTTCATACGTTGACAAACATGACTGACTACAAAAATCTTTACTAGTGGTGGTATTTTCAAACTGGGCACTGATCACATCCTTTGGATTTAAAATGTCTCTAAAAATGACAACAAAGATAAAATAAGCCATAGTATAATTCATTTTTTTCCTTTTTGTCAACTAAAAATATCAAATAAAACAAAGGCAATTAAAAGTGTAGGGAAAGGGCATTGGTATTTAAATCCGAAAACCTGGGTTTTCTTGAATAAAGTGATAAATCACTTTGATCCTCAAGCTCTGTTGTATAAAATGAAACTAATACATGGCTTAGTTCATAGAACTGTTGTGAGGATTAGTACACTATGTTTCAAGATTAAAAAGATATACATCAAACATTTATCATTCACTATCTCTAGTTGGTAGGATTATAGAAGATTTTCATTTTCTTCCTTAGGCTCTCCTATATGTTCAAAAATACTCTTTAACATTACACTTGAAAAATTTTAAAGCCACTATCTTTTAAAAGTAGGAATACATTTCAAACTACACAGTGCATATTCTAGCATGATTATATAAAACTGAACATTTCCAGATCTAAATAATTCAATTTGTAAGCATTAGCAGTAAAAGACAATGAAGATTAAAACCCTAAGGATTAAGACTCCCTACCACTCCACCCCTTATCCCACTCCCAAATTACTCTTCCTACATAGTAGTTTATCGCTTAAGTACAAACCATTTTAAAAACCAATTTTAAAAATACCTTGATGAAATTCTGTAAACAATGTCTCTCTCATGAGTATACACTCACATAATATTTTGTAAATAAACTGTTATATTCACTCTTACATTTTAAACAGATTATACTAATATAGTACTTTTTAGAAAAGATTACAAATATCTCTGCTTCAATAAAAGAGAATAGTAAATATAATGGGACTCATCACAAGGAGCACCTGATATTGTACTATGCTGTAATACACAACTTCACACCTCATCTTCAATACTTAGTAGCTTGAGAGTGCTCTATTATCTGCATTTTTTTTGGCCTTTCCAGCTACTTTTTATTGGGTTTTAATCTATTTCATTTATAAGGGTATTTAATGAGCAGTTACCTTGAGCCAGGGACTAGCCCAACCCTATGTCAAGATATGGTACAAGCCCTCAAGGAGCTCACAGTATACTGGGACAAATAGACAAATGATATATAAAATACCATAAAAGAGGCATTCTTAATATAAAAAAGTAAAATAATTTTGAAAAACGTATTATATACATAAAATGTACTACAGAAATAGAAATGAAGAAACAATTATTTCAGATAAGATGTGACATGAAAAGATACCCAAAAGTGATATTTTAGCTGGACCTTAAATAGATGTTTTCTAGAAGGCTAAGGAGATAAAAGTTGGAGAACAGCATGGATCAAGGCAATAGAATCATAAAAGTAGCTACTTCTCACTACTCTCAGTATGCTTAACATCCAACTGCATTACATTTTATTGTAACAGATTACATGTTATCAGAATGAGAAGGAGCAATCTTATTTCAGATAGTAAAAATTCAGATGGTACAGACAATCCTGAAACAATTACCTCTCTTACTGCCATTATATCAAGAAAACTGATCTTTCTAACAGTATTAACAAAAGTAACCTCCAAGTTACCTCTTTTAAAGTGTAGGATTTGAAACTGATTTTTTTAAGACAAATTGTTAGGTCCCTATTACTAATGAAATCTAAATATTAAATGATGATTAGCCAAAACATATTCAGAGTTTAGGTTAAATTCAAGATGCTAAGAGATTTGGTTAATAAAAGATTAACAAAAATAAAATTGTTACTCCAAACAGCTAAGGAGTTTCTTTCAACCTAAGTGCTGCTGCTATATTTCTAGTGGTCTACAAAAACAGCAGTAGTTATCAGGAAGGAAATCTTTTCTATCTCCACCTATTCAAATTACAGTAAAAATCCTTCTTATAGGGACTGACTTACAAATTAAACCTGTTTGACTACATGGACTATCTGAGGGGGAGAATGCATGTGCCAGAACTACCCAGCTATGTGACACTGAGCAAATCATTTAACTTCTTTGAATCTAATTTCCTTATATTTAAGGCACAATCCAAATCAATAATTTTATAATCAGATAAACCAGACTATCCCAAACTGTTGTAATGACTGTGTAAATAAGAGAGAGAAAAAAGGGAAGGAAAGGAAAAGTGGTGAAAAGGAGATGAAAGAGTAGTACAGAAAATGAAATGGAATACAAAGAAAAACAAGACTGATAAATGGTTGAGAACTGAGCAACAAGAGAAAAAGGTATTCTGTAAGACGAGAAGGGGGGAAAATTAAGAAAGACAGAAAATGAAAAAGAAAAGCTGAGGTAATAGGCAGGCAAGGAGTACCTGAAAGAAGAACAGAAAGGGGTGAATGGAAAAGAACAAGGGATAAAACAAAAAGCTAACAATAAGTGAATGAAGAGGTAGAACAGTTAAAAGTCAAAGAACGACAGGTTAAAATTTATGGATAAGACCAAACATTACAAAAGAAGAAAATTTAATCTTAAAAATAATTAAATTACATAAGATCAGACAGAGCTAAGATATGACATGCAGGTAAAAATGACCATCTCCAGATAAAGCGAGGCAAACACCAGAGACCAAAGAGATATAGTAAATTTAGATGAGAAGAACAACATGTATGGACAAGAATTAAAAAACACAGAAAGAGGGCACACATTTTAAAACTTCCATGAGTTTCCTATGGTCATTTTGAAATTCACTGTTAAATCTCTGCACTAAGTATCTATGACTATTATTATGAAAGGAGAAATACTGCTGAAATTTTACAAAGCGCTGATCGCTAGAGTAAGAATTAAATAGAGATACATAAAAGGAAGTTATTACGTGAAATTATTTCATAGCAAAATAGGAAAAGAACAAAAAACCTTATAAAAATTATAATTTTCTAGTTGATTTGATCATAGAAATGATGAATATACTGGAATACAGAAATTAGATTATGTCATCTATAAGTACTCTTTTTTAAAGCATGTTTCATAATTCAAACAGAAGTCTATTATTACTAAATTAAACTTGAAACATAAAGAGATGCAAATATAACTTCTAGAACATCTTCTAACCATTCTCAAATTTCTTTTAGAAGTTTCTTTCTATATTTTTTCCAATTGAACCAGAAGAGGGAGCATCTTTTCCCTTTCTAGACAGAGAAAGGGCAGCATCCATGTGAGGTACTCTAAGTACAAATATCGAAACTAATAAATCCTGGTTTGAGTAGCTTAATAATAGAAGTCAAAATATTTCAGAACGAGCATTATTCATCTTTTTCTGACTTATTTAAACAGTGTCTAATGACCACCTTGCAAAATTAGCCTAAATTAGTTCATATTCCTCAAATATATCAGGATGATTTTATTAGGATCTAAGGTCATAATTTTTTGTTGTTAAACACTGAAATACAACCTCTGAGATACCTGAGATACTGAGAAAATAAAAATACATACACTGGAATCCAATTAAAGTTAAGATGAAAAGTATTAAATGAATTCCAACTACCTAATAGAAAACATTACATAAATATTAAATATTTGTTGCATTTAAGCATCTATTGCCTACAGTTACAAGATAAAATATTGTGGTCATGTAATACCCCTAAATGGTGTAGTTTTTGTTTTACAAAGCATCTCAACTAACAAGGATGGTAAAGTACATTTCAAAAGCACCTCTTATTATGTAAAAGGCACATTACTTAAAGTTAAAAGAAAGCTGAGCACCTAGCATCCAGAAAGACTAAAAGCAGCAACAACATGTTCGTAGTAAACAATGTGACATTTCTCAAAAAACACAGAAAGGTAGAAAATTAAACAATACATAAATAAGAACAAAGTATCTTGAAAGAAAGAAAGACGATAATTTAGAATTCTGCTATACTTTGAGCAACTTGAACAAGTTTTCTTAGTGGGAGGAGGCGGTGGGCGGGCAGGTGGAACTGTATATCCAGTGAGGCACAGTGTAGAGCAGAATAGCTGAGTAGACCCTTTCCTCTGATAAGCAGTTTGCCCCTTCTGGAGGATTTTTTTACAACCAGAACAGGAAACTCGAACAGCTGTGGCTGGAACTGAAGGAAGCATTTTATTCATGCCAGATGATGCCAGTGAAGGCTGAAAGCCAGTAGTCAACTGTGGAGCTTTAAAAAACAAAAAATTGAAAAAAAAAAGTTTTACTTTTTACCATGAATTTTAAGTAGGCATCCTTTCTTTCTCTTCTAGAGCTAGTCTTGAAACCCAACACTAATTATGCAATACACAATTAAAGCCATTCTAAACTGCCTAGTTTACTAATATAAGTAGATACTTCCTCTCACTCATACTGGTCAGAATAAATAAACATGATTCATTCATTCAGTTCTGCTTCTTACCAAGAGGACTGCCACTGACTGAAAACACAGCACTAATTTTCAGTTCCCCTTCTTGAGTTTTTTGCTGTTGGCCATGACTATACTCCTTTTAAAAAGAAAAATAAATAAATATGTAAAGAAAAAATAAATACAATGTATCTAAAGAAATCCAGATATTCAAGACATTTTACTATGGCTATATAGGGGTGGATAATGTTTACTACATTAACATTAATAAGAAATAATAGCAAGCAAACTATAATTACAATAAGGGTATAACATGTTTATACATGCTGAGAGTTGAGGTAAAAAATGACAGTAGCTATCTAGCCTACAGCACTAGCAGATATTCACAAATTATTTTTTTTAATTCTTAATATTATTACAGTATTTTAAGTTGCTGTTTATCTATTATAAAAGTAATACACATTTACTATACAAAATTTAGACAAGTAGAAATGAGAAAAAAATTCTAATTATATTTCCATTACCCCAAAACAACCACTGTTACTCTTGTTATATTTCTTTCCAGTCTTTTCCCCTGCCGTATGTGTTTCTTCACACAGTTGTAATTATACTGAATATAGCATTCTTATAAAATGATTTTTTGGTCACTTGAACCAGCTGAACATTTGCATATTATCACATATTACTCAAAAATAACTTCTAGTGGCTAAATATCAGTGTTTCTAAGGTTGGAGTCCAAGAATCCCTGAAGTCTGTAAAGGTACTCCAGGCAGTCTGAGAATTCTAAAAAAAATGTTTTAAAAGTCTGAGTTTTTATTTCAATAATTTTTTTAGTGAATGTAAGTATATTTTTAGTCATGAATAACCACATATAACTGAGTTATACAACAAGTTTTTAGTGCTGTTGTTAGCTTTTACAATTATATTATTGCATTGTGAAACCCCTAAGTGGTAGATTTAACTTATTTTAATTCACTGTTTATCACACTGAAACTTGCAAAACCCTGAAAGACGTTTTATTCTTGGAATTCTCAGGCAACTCCAACATACCCCCTTTTTTTGTGATAAGAGGTACCTGTACATTACTGGAATTCGAGAAATACTGATATATATTATTTAATAGACATATCAGATTACATAAGGATGAGACTGGGGTGAGGTGAGGCACTTGCCTCAGGCACAAATTAAGGCATCAAAAATCTCAGTAATATTTTTTAAATGCCATAATCCATGATAAACAAAATACCAAAACTTTAAATAAGTAAAGACAGGATCAGTATTACTAATTTTTCCCTTGGCCTCAGTCTCCAATTTGACAGCCCTGTATGGCATTGAAATTACATAACCACAACCCAGTGCTGGTTCACTTGTTTCCACACATTTGTTTTAATTGATAATGCCATGATGAACATCTCTGTGAATACTCATACACTCATATTTAGGATTATCTCCTAAGGAAAGAATCTTAAAGTGGAATTACTAGGTAAATAAGTACATAGTAAAGGTTCTTGATGCACAATGACAGGTTGTTTTTTAAAACCTTAATTTTATTTATTCTAGCAATTTGTGATAAAAGCCACTTAAAAGTCTCTTCCCATTCTTGTTTTAATTTCCAATTTTTTTAAAATATCCATTTACAAAAAAAGCATTATAAGGTAACAAGATTAACCTCCGATAGCATCTGTTATCAACATTTCCTCAATATGTACTATGAGATAAATTTTACATACTGAAGTTTCCATTTTTATGCCAAAAAATTGATGGTTTTTACCTTTGCAATTCCTTCTATTTCTTACAAAGTTCTACTTCCACAATAAAATACTAAGAAAGTTTTCATTGTTTATAATACAGTCCTTTAATCCAGAGGTCAGCAAACTTTATCTGCAAAGGGCCAGATACTAAATATTTTTGACTTTTCAGGCCATGCTATCACAACTACTCAACTCTGCCCTGGTAGAGCAAAAGTACCCATAGATAATATGTAAATGAATGAATGTGGCAATGATCCAATGAAACTATAAAAACAGTATGCAGAAAAACAAAACAAACAAAGAGGGCAGGCTGGATTTGGCCCACTGCTGAAAGATAATTTGCCAACTCCTGCTTTAATCCATCTGTGATTTATTGATATTTATTTTTGATATATAATGAGCATTTTTCTTTTTCTTTCTTTGAATAGCTGATGAATTCCTTCCACTCACCATTAACATATCAACTTCCTCTAAAAATATCTCTTTTATGGCAATCTATTCTGCATCACTATCAGGCTGACTAGTCTTATGATACCACACTATCCTAATGAAAATAATTGTGAGATGTTTAATCATTTAATAGTTCGCCACATCTCTAATTTTTAGAACATACATGTAACATAATGTGTGTGTGCAGGCCTATTTATTTTTCTTCAAAACATAAGAAACCATTGATATTTTCATAATTGTATCAAAACTGTATCTTAATTTAGGAGTAACTAATATCTTATATTAAGAAAAAAGTCTCTGCATTCATTCAAGTTGTTTTATCTGATACAAGCACTTTTTAGTTGCTTTGCTGTAGGAAACAGTATACCTTTTCATCATATTGTCTAACTGGGAAACAACTGATTTATAGAAATATTGCTCTGTTTTATATAACTAAAATTCAACTAGCTACTCCACTAAACTTTCATGAACTCTATTAATTTTCTAATAAAGATCCTTACCAGTAAATGATGATAATTTTGTCTCCCCTTTTCCATTATTTCTTCTAATTTCTTTAACATGTATTGGGTCGAAAATCCAACAAGAGTTAAATAATAATGCTGACATCAGTAATTTGTGTTCATTTAGTTATTATTAACAGAAGGTTTCCATCATTTTACTTTTAAATTCAATGACTGTTATTGATCAGAAGTAGATATTTCCTTACCTGATCAAGAGAGTATCTATTATAAGAAATGCATAGTGAATTACATGAAATGTCTTTTGGCATCTATCTATATATCTAGGCTTATTAGACCTGTTGATGAAGTTACATATATTAAGAGATTTTCTAATATTGACTCATCATAACATTCCTACATTATATAGTATATGAAAGCATATTACAAGTAAAATTTTTTTCAAATCTCAGAAAACTCCAGAAAAAAAAATCAGTATTCATGGGCATACTTTCATGGTCTCCAGTCAGCTCTCTTTCTCACTGTCTGTGACAGTTATTTCAAACTTCTGATACATTCCTTAAGCCTCAAGTACATATTACTTATATAATATAGTAAAGTAAGAATATATCTTAAGTACTCTGCTTATACACCCCACAATGCCTTCAAGGCATAATGTTTATGTTAGTATCCTCCCAACAATGATTAATTTTACAAATATTTAATAAAAAATCAATGACTAATAACTTGAGAAGTGAAAATCTGATGACCCAAAAGCTTTCAGAAACAGAAAAACAGGTGTCAAAACAAAACCAAAAAATCCTTTACCAATATCTTTACCTTCCCTTTATTTACCATAAAGTATGTATCAGTATCCCAAGACAGTATTTTAGAAATGAAGAACCCAGTTTCTATAACCAAGTTAACTTGACATGGCTAAAAAAATAAGCCCCAACATTTAATTACTGCATTCTATTTTCCAAGACTATATGACTCACTACTGTGACAATTAATTGATTTGCTTTCCCATTCTAATCCATTTACTTCAATGAGAGATTATAGATTAGCTCTCCTTTTATTATGAGCAAAAAGAAAAGAAAAAATCATGATTTTAATGTAATATTTACTGAATTTCCAGCTTTCAGAAACTATAGAAAAGGGGAGAAGAAAAAATGACGTCTCTGGCTCTTTAAAGTTTTTATTTTAAAAACTTCTCTAGTCATTTTTTTCAACAACTTTTATTTATAGAAAGTTTGGTAGACTATAATAATAAGGCCTTGATGAAGGCCCCTGATTGGCTCCTTCCTGGCCATAAGGCCTTGACTAACTAACTTATTAACCTCTGTGAATCTCAGTTCCCTCACCTAAAAATAGAGTTAATATCTGGCCTTCTTATATTGGAGGATGAAACAACATAGTACACATAAAAGTATCTGTAAGTATTATATACAGAATATATTATAGTAACATGCAATAGGATTTGAATGAAGAAATGTAACCGGGAGGACAAATGATGCTACGCCAATAACAGAGGCAGGAGGATGACAACTGGCAAACCCAGAAAATTATAACTGAAGAAATAATCAAGAACAATTGGGAAGAACTAAATATATATATAAACATACATTTCAGTATCTTAGTGATTTATATGGGAAAGTAAAAAAATTAAGAGCAAAATGAACTGTGTAAAAAGGAGAATAAGGAAGTGAGTTGAAAGCAGAGCTACAAGTTAAGGAAAGAGAAAAGCCAAGGGAGGTTTTGACAAGGTGCCAGAAGCTAAAGCTATGATCTTATTACACCAAGAGAAAAGTTATTACAAGTAACTGATGGTCAAAAGTAAAGACTGACCACAGCTGTTAAATCTATCAGTATTTTATGAGCATTAGGTTAATAGTACTGTTTCAGAGTCTAAGAGAGTAATTTGTTGGAACTCCTTTTTCCAGTCTATGGGAAATGAATAAGAATGATAAAGCATTAAGCAGTGTTGAACAAGGAATATAGATTTCCAATGGTCACTGAGGAGAAATACCTAAAAGAACATGACAATGAAGAAGGAGGTGGGAGAAGAGGAGAGGAAATAGGAGGGGGGGAGAGGAAGTAGGAGGGAAAGGGAGAGGAGGGGGAGAGAGAAGGTAAGGAAGGGATGGAAAAAAAAGAAAGAACCAGGTATCCATAGTTTAACATGAGGTCAGGGATTTCTAGAAGAGTTATCAAAGGTATGATCCCACAGGACTGGTGTAGCTGATAACAGAAAGGACTTCTCAGAGAACACCTAGCTTTACCCACTCACATGCTGGAACAGCCTTATTGTGGGGTCAGGGCAAAGAATGCTTCTGGACCTTATGCCTAGGACTTACACAGATTCCTGCTTGGTTTTTAAGAGTCCAGTCAATCAGGTGGTGAGCCCTTAGGGAAGTTCTTCCCCAAAATCATGATGAAACTTCATATACGGCATTTTATAACACATTATTACACTTTGAATAGCGATAAAAAATGTAGGTGTAGGGGCTTCCCTGGTGGCGCAGTGGTTGCGCGTCCGCCTGCCGATGCAGGGGAATCGGGTTCGCGCCCCGGTCTGGGAGGATCCCACATGCCGCGGAGCGGCTGGGCCCGTGAGCCATGGCCGCTGAGCCTGCGCGTCCGGAGCCTGTGCCCTGCAACGGGAGAGGCCGCAACAGAGGGAGGCCCCCATACCACAAAAAAAAAAAAAAAAAAAAAAAATGTAGGTGTTTCTGTGTCCTGACTGTTCCACCCTGTTGGTATTGTCCAGTCACTGGAATCTCTGATTGTTTTCAAAACAGTAATATTGGGTTGGCCAAAAGGTTCATTCAGGTTTTTCCGTAAGACGTTACAGAAAAACCTGAACGAACCTTCTGGCCAACCCAATACAAATAACCTTTCCTGATGCCCTCTTCCCACAGTGTATTTGGTCTTTGCTATAACTGCCTTTTCAGCTCAAGGAGTGTCACTGGGTCATGTACAGGGAGAAAGTGATGTCTTTGGTACCCTGCCAGCATTATGATTTCTTATGGATTTCCCATGTCCAGATTGGGGCACTGAAAAGACAGGAGATCTGCCCTGTGTAGACATGGTAGTAGTCTTCTGAAGCATACACTGCCATATGAACCTCCCCTAGGTGTCAGGACACTTCCTTATCTCTAATTCAGATATCCACGACCTCTATTTTGCCTGCTTTTATTAACATGCTTTCATTATTCAGATATTTTCATATTCCTTCTCTACCATCTTTGTAGCTACCACACTCACACCCATCCAACTCTACAGCTTTATCATCACTACCCTATACAGCTACCCTGCACTGGGCACCAAGGCATTCTTACTTAATTGAAGCATCAATCTGACTCACATAAATCACCTACATCTATAAATCACCTATTCTTCCATTTCCTTACTCTAAAAAGTGGTTCTCAAGAGCAGAGGATTTTGTCCACCAGGGTACATTTGGCAATCTCTGGAGACATGGTACTACTGGCATCTAGTAGGTAGAGGTCAAGGATGCTTCTAAACATCCTACAATGCACAGGACAGCCCCTCACAACAAAGAATTATCTAGCCCCAAATGTCAATAGTGCCGAGAAACCCTGCTAAGAGACATCTGAGTGAAAAAAACTTCTTCCACAGAAGTCTCACATTCTCAACCCGCCTAATATAAAAGAAAGATATGGAAAGGTAAGCTTTCTCCACATCAAATGTCATTTCAAAAAAATAGCTAATTCATGCTATCTTTACTTCTCAGCCTCTGCACTCATACCAGCTGTATAAAACACAGAACACCCTCAAACAATTGCTCTATTGCATATTCATCCCTTGGTCCTTTTCCTACGTTCCAAAATGATTACAGCATCTTTATTCCGTTCCAACCACTGCAATGTCATTAACTGCATGGATAACTTCACTGACTTCAGCATTCACACTTACAGAATCTTTATGACTTTTACCTCCAGAGCAACCTTGAAATAACAGAGCTCTATCCTTACCCTTATTACTCACAGATCTCAAAACTGGAATCCTGTATCACCCATCAAAGCATCAAAACCTCCTTTATCTTCTACCCACTGATCTAATGAACTGGCTCTTCAATCAATTAATTTTTCCAAAGATTAATTAATCCCATTAATCCCTCCGGAAAAACACTTAAATCCATACATAGCCTATACTTCATTAGCAGCAACTGCAAAAGGCTTACTACCTTATATAAACTCAATCACTCCATAAACTCACAAACCACCATAAACTTTCAGCCATGTCTGCTGTATCAATCTCAAATCGTTGAAGACTCACTTTCCCTAATCCTGCACTGAAACTAAAAATCACAGAACAGTGGTATTAAGGAACGATGTGGATTAAAAGCCTTAACTACTACTTGGACAAAGTCTCCTATAACTCTGGTTGATTCCTTAGTATTATTCTTATAAGATAATTCAATTGCCTCAACCTTTATTAAGAGTCTCCTCTCACCCCATCAACAAAACACTTCACTTCTTAATCAAGAACTTCCTTTCTTGAATGAATAATTCATGTGTGGAACAAAAAGAAGGGGGAAAAAAAGGTGAAATGTTTACTTGAGCATTGTCAGGTTCATCTTTAATTTTGTCTAGTAGTCCCTGCTGTGGTGCCATTGCTTTGTCATACTCATCATCCAAAGGTTCTTCTTTAATTCTAATATTTGATGCAAAGGAATTCCCCAGTTCCGAACCAATGGATTCTTTATTGGCAAATGGATAGCTGGAATCCTAAAACACAATATAAAGGATTAATAAATATTCAGATTTTAAAATTATTCCTCTTCAGGTTTAACACCCAAAGAAAAGCTCACTGGAAATGAAGAACTCTACGGACATTCATTAGAGTCCCTATGCTTACAAGTAAATGTGATATATGTCTAAATATCAAAGACAAATAAAGAATCTAAGAGCAGAGGCTTCTGAGAACATCTCCAAAGATGTCCTTACAAAAATAATAAAGGAAATTTAAAAAAATAAAATCAGCGCTCTACCTAACACATATAGTTACAGTTTAGAAAATCACATAAAGAAAACTTTGACACTTGCCACAGTTACAGCAATCTACATACACACTGAAAACTTACCCTAAAGTTTGTTTCTGGGGTTTGTGGTAAATGGGTATGTAATGTTTCTTCAACTTGATTAGCTATTGAAAGAAAAACAAAACAAAACAAAACAAACACATGTATATGAATAACAAATCTTACAAAGAGTGACCTAAAAAGCTATCATTTGATAATCACCTCTCTTTTCCAACAAAGCTGCTCATTAGAGTGAAATGGGTACCAAAAAATACCCAAAAGGTAGTTTCACTCAAAACAAACAATCTGGCCCCATCTAACTTTTAGCCTTGCCTCATGCTCTTTCCTTGTTCAAACCTAAATAAAGTGGTTACTTTATTCACTATGTTCTGAAAATTACTTATGTTTGTTCTTCCCCGTTTCTGCTTATATCATTCCAAGTCCCCTCTATCCTAATCTTTATACAGTCTTCCAGACTCAGCTCAGTTCAAAATTCACCTCTCCTCTATAAAACCTGCCCTTGTCCACTGAGTTAAAAATCATCTCTCTCCTAATAATACCTAAAACAGTTTCAGTTATTTGAAAGAAATTTTATTATACTGCCTTATAACAAACTCTTCTACTACTGTCTTTAATTATAAATTAAGTTTTATGCTATTCAACTGGTTGTTGACACTTCTGCTACTTGACTTGTCTTGTTCCTTCTGCTATTACACACTATGTTCCTTGAAGACAAGTACCCTTATGATTTATCCCTCATAGGAATATTGAAAATATATACTGAATAATATATACTGAAAAATACAGTATACCCTTGTACAGTCTTGTACATAATGGACACTTAAATTAGTTGTTATTTTTAACAATACTGATTTGTTCTTTCAATCATAGTTTTCCTAGCACTGTCAAAAGAAATATAAGGATTGGTATATTCTACCAAGCTTTCTTTCACACCTATTGAACATTTATTGAAATATTACTATTTTCACTACACCAGGTTAGGCCCCAAGAACACAAAGATGAATAAGATACAATCTGGCCCTCAATAAACTCCTACACTAGCACATAAGGCAAAACAAACAGAGCTATAATACCGTGTGATAAGTACTATAAATAATGAGGCATAAACAAAATGCTATGTAAATATAGATAAGGAAATAAACATTCTTGATGTAGAGAGGTTAGGGATGACTATAGGGTAGAAGAGGTTTATGAGTTAGGTATTGTTGGATAAGAAGCACTTTTACAGGCATATATACAAAGAGAGAAAACGACATTCAGGCAAATGGAATAGCAGGAGGAAAGAGAGGCACAGAAATAAGAAAATGTATATATTCAAGAATGGAACTGAAGCTAAGTATAGAATGGAACTATACCCTAAGTATAGGGTACACTGGGCAAAGAGGCTCAAGAGGAGTCTCAAGAAACTTCTAAAACATAAAATAGAAATGTTATCAAAAAGAAAAACCCTCCCTAATTTGGACTAATTGGTGGGACAGCAGTTTGAATTAGTGCTTACAGCACAAAGAAGTTAAATCCAACTTCAGGTTCCAATGTTCAACCAAAGAAAATGAACAGGTGATTCGAGTATCTTGCCTTCTCATCAAAATATTGCAACCAGGGGAGGGAGAAATGAGGTTTAGAGCTATTTTTCAACCATTTATACCATTACCAATAGTTACTGGGAGAAATTCAGTCACTCTGCAAAGAACAAGGATAAAAGAAAAATGACAAGCTTACAATGAATTTAACTGTTCATACTTTGCTTAGCATCAGAAGTAATAAAAGCTGCATTATATCAGTACGTTATTTATTGTGTTTTATGGCTCTATGCCAACAATTATTACCTGCTTTATCAAAAAAACTGCTTTTCAACCTTGAATCCAACTCTTTATGGGGTTTATCCAACCGTTTTTCACGTTCAAGATAAGTTAGGTCTCTATTTTTCTCCTTTCCAGAAAAAGTCTCTTTGCTGTTTTCTCTTACTAGACTAAAATCTTTCCGTATTGATTTAAAGACAGAAACCTGATCAAATTGTTTAGGAAAGTCTTTTTTTAATTTATTTTGAATCTGTATTTCATTTTCATTGTCTGATTCATGCTGTGTGACTCTTCTCTCTACTTCCAAGCTATCATCAGTATGAATTGAAGAAACAAGATTGTCCTTTGAACTAAAATCCTGTTCATCCTCATTGTCACTACCAACGACTGGAATTCCTGCAAGATCCCCAGAGTTCAAAAAATAATCATCTTCATCCAGCAATGAATTTTCAGATCCTGTTTGATTCGGCATTCCATAAGACATGCTGTCAAGGGTAGGAGTTAAGTTGTGGTCTATATCTTCAGACATTTCTGTATCCATGATACCACCACCTTAAAAAGTAAAATACTGTTTAGACAAATGATAGTGCTAAAGATGACCATATTTATAAGGTCTGTCTGGCATTTAACCAAATATATATTTTTTCTTTTCAAACAAAATATAGATAATAATACTGTGGTATTCAATTAGCACTTTGATATAGGTGTGACAGATAAAATATCCCTATCTGACAAATAAGGAAATAGGGATGTAAAACTTGAGAAACTATTTCAGGTTAGAAAGAAAGTCAATGCAATATAGAAAAAGAGCACCAACTTCAGAATTAGACATATCTGTGTTGGAATCATAGCATGATTAACTGAAAATCTATGTGATCCTGAGAGGTAAACTCTCAGGCTTCTTTATCTGTAAAACAGTGTAATACTCACCTTGGAGATTAATTTGTGGTGAGGTTTAATGACAGTATGTAAAAAGGGACTAATAACACAGTGACTGACACATAGAAGGGAATATAAAAGTGATAATTATAGTTATCATAGAGACTACTCTGGGGAGCTGAGATTAGAACCCAGATCTCTGACCTCAGAGTCCTAATTTCTCTGCACTAACTCTAATAAACACTTACAGCAGTTAATGTTTATAATGGTACATATTTAAACATAAAAATAAAATTTATCCAAGCCAGAATATATATTAAAAACTGTTTACTGTTCAAAACTACATGCTAAAGTCTCTTCCATTCCAAAATAAAACAAACAAAAAACCCCCAGCCCTGGGCTTCCCTGGTGGCGCAGTGCTTGAGAGTCCGCCTGCCGATGCAGGGGACACAGGTTCATGCCCCAGTCCGGGAAGATCCCACATGCCGCGGAGCGGCTGGGCCCGTGAGCCATGGCCGCTGAGCCTGTGCGCCCGGAGGCTGTGCTCCGCAACGGGAGAGGCCACAGCAGTGACAGGCCCATGTACCGCAAAAACAAAAAAAACAAAAAACAAAAAACCCCAGCCCTGTATTTCTTTTTCCTGACCTAATTCACCTTTCTTTCACAAACTCCTAGGGAAAAAGTTTACATTGGTTTGTTTCTACTTCATCTCCCAATCATTAATCCTTTGAACTTAATGCAATCTGGTTCCCAACTTCGCATCGGAACTTCTCTCATTAAGATCATCAATGATTTCCTCATGGTCAAGTCCAATTATTTTTTCAATCCTTATGTGGCATATCCCTCCTAGATAAAATACCTTTGGTTTTTTTTGTATTGTTCCCTAATTTTATAACTGTCCTATTAATTTATTTCATAGTCTCTTCCTCTGCTTTATGTGCTCAATATTCCAATTCTCGTCTCATTTTATACACTCAGACTACTTTATTTACCACTATAGCCTTGACTTTTGCTGTTGACTTCCTAAGCATTTTAGCTTAGACCTTCCTTCCAAACTTCAGGTATCTATATTCAATTAGCTTCTATAGGGACCTTTAACTTAGCACCTCTAAAACCAAATTCATCATGTTCCCATTCCAAGCATACTTTCTTGTTTTCCCGTCATTTAACAGCATCACCAAGTCAGCAATTTGCTCAAGATAAAACAGAGAATCACTCCAATTCTCCTTCCCCTTGGACAAATTCTGCAAACTGTATTAATTAATATCTCTCTCAAATCCATCTCCTCCACTTGGTACCATTCCAACACTCCACATCTCTTCCTGTTGACAGTGTACTAACTCAATCCACATGATATCTAGGAGGCAACCATATTCTTACATATCCTGCCCTGAAACCATATTTAATTGGTCCATGAGCAGACAAACTAGAACTGGTAAAAACACAGAGTGAAGCAAAGACTAAAAATATTAGTGGCACCGGCAGCCTTGCTTTTATTTGTTCCTGAAGCCCAGATGAACCCTTTGTGTGGCTGGATCTTCAAATCATTCCCTGGGTTCCATGATCCAGGATAAATTCCTCTTTTTGTTCAAGCTGATTTGATTTGAGTTGGATTACTTATAATCAAGTCCTAACTGATACAGGGTCCAAATGAAAGCTTTCTTCAAGTCGCCCTCCTCCATAAAGACATCAGAATTATCTTTCTACACCATTAAACATTCTACATTGTACCTTCACTTGAAATCCTTCAATAACATCCCACAGCCTAAAGTACTCACTCATTCATTCAGCACATATTTATTAGGAAATCACTCCATGATAAGTACTCTGCTAGATGAAAAAGATAGCTATGATTCCCTCTCCTCAGCGAACCAGAAAAACAGACAAATGGAGGAAATAATAAAATTAGAAAAATCACCATTTTCACTTAACTAAGCAATTAATTCAAACAAAGATGCTAAAATCTTAGAAGTTTCTACAACTTATTTTCACAAAGTATATATATTACAGAGAGAAAAGCAGGGAGGGATGAGAGAGCATGCACAAAACTATAGATATTCACTATACTGTTCTTCCAATTGTTCTATTTGAAAATTGTCATAATAATAGAAGGTTAGGGAGAAAATATAAATAAAGAAGCAGGGTGTTAAAACACACACATACATATAGTGTGATAAATTTGCCAGACTGTAAGCAACTAAAGGTCAGGGTTAGAACCTCCTCTTTACAACAGTTTATCCTTACTACCTGACCACACAGCATATGCTCAGTAACTGTTTCATGAATGAAATACGCATTTCGTGTGATCAACAGTTTAATCTAAGTTCTACAGTATATAAGAAGTCAACTAAAAAGTAATATTGCAAGCAACTTCCAAAATCTCTGTTTTAATTCAGGATATGGTACTGGGAAAAAAGGTAACCACCTGAAAAAACTGGATCCCTAACTCATACCAAAATAACTTCCAGATGTATTTAAGGTTTAGACATAGAAAATAAAACACTAGTATTAAAAAAAAACATGGAAGAATTATTTTTAGGGGAAAAACATCTCTAAGAATGACAAAACCTAGAATAAAAGACCGATTTACTGAATAAAAGACCAAATGTGACTATAAAAAATTCCTAAAGAAAACATAATCCAAACCAAAAGATTAAAGACAAAGTTGTTGAAAACATTTTACTGTACTTTATATCATGAAAGGTCATTTCCCTAATGGATAAAGATTAAGACTCATAGTTCAATAAAGATACCAACAACCAAATACATTTGTAAAAGCAAAGGATCTGAACAAACATTTCACAGGAAAGGAAACACTAAGGTTGAACTTTGCTCATAAGTGAAATGCAAATTAATAATGCAATTAGATACCATGTTCATACAGCAGGCTGATAAGGACAAAAGGTTTTGATAACAGCCTGGCAGCTATGCTATTGGCCAAAGCTGCCAGACTATGACCTGAGGCCAGAAAAGTATACAAAGAAGAGTGTGGCATAGACCGTATGTGAGCTGAAAAGCCTAAAATATTAATATTTACTATGTGGCCCTTAACAGAAAAAGAGTCTGCCAATCCCTGTAGTAGAATACTATTAGAGGAAGTATAAAATAGTACAGTTGTAAAAAAGAGCAACCAGGCAATATTTATGATACTTTAAATACACATACCTCTTGGTCCAGCAATTCAACTTCTAAGAATTTATCCTACAGATATTTCTCAAAAGATCTATGAAAAAGAACATGTATAAGCAGCAAAGACTGGAAACAGCCTATTTGTTCAACAGTGAGGCTCAATTAATTACAGTACATACCTATAATGGAATATCATATAGCCGTTAAAAAGACTGAGGCAACTTTATACGAGTTCTCAGGGTCAATTAGTAAAAATATCTGAGTGAGGAAGAATATACATATATATGTTATCCTACCACTGCTGTATGTTTTATAATTTATGTGTACGTACAATTGTTTATACATTAAAATACCTTCCACTGATTTTCTGTGACACCAGAATCAGGTGGCTATAAGACAGAAACACTAACTCTTCAAAAGCATATCCTTCTGTATCTTGAGTTTTGAAGCACATGCATCTATTGTCTATTGAAAAAAATTTTTTATCCTTATTTGAGAATGCACTCAAGCTTTTTCAGAGATGGCAATTTCTAATAAAGCATCTAATCTGAATTTGCAATTTTGCTAGTTATCACACAATAAATCTGTAGGCAGCATAAAATCTTATGAGATTAAATTATGTTAGTTATATTAATATATATAGTTAACTGGAACAGAATTGTACTCATTCTTGTGGCCCAAATAAAAGAAATAGCTTCTGTTTCTCAGAGCCTACATCTACAGAAAAAATGCAACACTAAAATTATATTTGGGGATCACAGTAGATAATGAAACACTTGAAAGCAAATTTCTCACAGAAGATTCCTAGCTAGTTTTTAGACACTGTGAACAGGTTTGGTATGTTTGAAGGAAAGCAAGGAATATAGGGCTTGAATTGAACAGGTGTGAGGAAGAGTGCTTAAAAATGACAAAAGAGAAAAAGCCAGAGGGTAAATATATTAGGAATCTGCAAACCACAAAAAAGATCCCAAAGAGGAATTCCATGATTTACGTTTTACAAGGAACACCCCAGCTTCTGCAGGAGTACTTTAAGGCTGTTAAATGTTACAGGGAATGAAGAAGGGAAGGAAGAACACCACACAGGAGGCTAATGCAATAATCCAAGGGAAAACTGGTGGCTAAGACCAGGATAGTAATGGTGGATGTGAGAAAGAGTAGTCAGATTTGGGTATAGTTTTAAAGTAGAGGCATTTCTTGGTATATGAGAAGCTGAATATAAAAGAAGTCAAAAAGAGCACAACGGGGTGCCATTTCTTGAGATGTAAACACTAAGGAAGTAACAGACTGAGAGGGGTAGAATGAATAGTTTAGTTTGGACCCATTAATTTTGAGAACCTTATTAAACCTTCAAATGGAGATATCAAGAAGGCAATTGGACGTATAAAGAGTTAAAGAGGAGACTCTTGCCAAGAAATGACATATAAATTTGGGAATCATCAATGAAGTTCATGGGACTAGTTAAAATCACCTAGTGATTGTACTTACTACTGATGGAAGAGAGCTGAGAGTCCTAAGATACTTCAACTTTTCGAAATCTGTAGAAAGGAAGGAATCAGAGAAAGAGGCTAAAATGGAACAGCCAATGAGGTAGGAGGAAAATTAGGTGGGTGATGTTACAGAAGCAAAGTGAAGAAAATATTTCAATAAGAAAGAAGTGGCCAACCATAATGAATGTTGTTGAGATAACACATAAAATGAAGACTGAAGATTGACTATTAATATTGGGAAAGGTGAAATGAACTACTTCCTTGACAAGAGCTATATCAGTAAAAAAATGGGTACACAAAAGCTGGAGTGGGGTGATCCCATAAAGAGACTGAGAGGAGAGAACTGGGGAAACTTAAGTACAAACAACTCTTTAGAGGAGTTTTGCTCTAAATTAAAGAAAATGAGCAGAAACTGGACTAAAATCTGGAGTGAAAAGTTTTTCTGGCTTTGTATTTTTGTTTTGTTTTTTTCTTTTTTTTTGGTGAGATTGTTTTTCTAAAGATGGAGAATATTACAGCTTACAGTATACTCGTGGGAATGATCCAATAAAGAAGGAATAACTATGGGAATAGAATTTTAAAAAGAGTGGATATATGTGTATGTATAACTGACTCATTTTGATGTACAGCAGAAACTAACACAACATTGTAAATCAGCTATTCTCCAATTAAAAAATTAATTTTAAAAAAGGGAATAACTAGTAAGTTCAGAGGGAACATCTTTGTGCAACAGGGCATGTGATCAGTACATAATTTTCCTTTGTGAAAGAATGAAAGGAGCACATGGGTTAAATGCAGGTAGGTTGTTAGATTTTGTAAAAGGAGAATGAAAGTTATTTTAAGTAATTTAAGTACAATATTTGTGTCTGATAATGAAAATAAATTTCATGATGTCAAATCAACTTTTACTCCTTGTCCTCCTTTTGCTCAGTCCTTGCTTTAGTGGCATACTGATATTTGTATACTATACACAAGAATCATTTCATTTTAAGGTACAACCACCAACAAGGAACCCACATAGATGAACATTATGAAAGGGCTGTTAGTTACTTTCATTGCCAATATATTACTCAATTACTTCCATAGATTTTTGTTTTAATCAAAGGATAATTTTCAGAACCGAACTAATATCAATTATAATTTTAACTTCAGAAGTTATGATTCTTTAACAATTCTCTGACACTGTTTTTCTCTTATATAAAGAAACAAAGGATCAAAAGAAAAAAAAAAAAACAACACAAACTCCAAAGAATGCAAAACAAATAATAAGCATAAAAATGAGGTAATCTTGGTTCATCTTAAATAAAAACTTAAATCTGCATTTTGTTTCTGAGATGATTTATTTTTATTTTCAATAAAATACAATCTCCTAAATAATAAAAGCCTCTTTAAACTATAAGATCAGGAATGCAGTCACCAGTTAAAAGTCCAATGAAGTCAGGAATCTTAAAAATGAAACGTACATGCCTTAAACATTTATTTTTACTTGGAATATATAAAAAAGCACCTTGGCCAATCAATGATGATCAATCAATACTTTGGAAATGGGTATGCTAATTTGAGTTCTTTCTTGAACAAATCACAGCCATAACACAATCTTCATGACTGCAACTTTGGTTTCTTTAAAATGGCATGAGGGACTTCCCTGGTGGTCCAGTGGTAAAGAATCCGCCTTACAATGCAGGGGACACAGGTTTGATCCCTGGTCAGGGAACAAAGATCCCACAGGCCCATGGGGCAACTAAGCCCTCACGCCACAACTACTGTGCTCACGCGCCTCAACTAGAGATAGCCTGCATACCACAAACTACAGAGCCCATGCAGTCTGGAACCTACACACCACAATTACAGAGCCCACATGCCCTGGATCCCACATGCCACAACTAGAGAAGAGAAAACCCTCATGCCACAACTAGAGAGAAGCCCACGCGCTGCAATGAAGAGCCCATGTGCCGCAACTAAGACCCCATGTAGCCAAAGATAAATTAAATAAATAAATAATAAATATATTTTTTAAATGGAATGAGAAAATAAAGACAGTTGCCCCTCCACCTCTTTACTGACTTTACCTACTAAGTCTTTCTAAAGCATTAAAATTATTCACAGAAACAACAATTTACTTTTCAGAGGAAATTTCATTAGTGTCAAAATGGTACAATAAAAATTATTTAATTACAATGACAAGTACTACTCGAATAAACAGGTTTGGGAACAACTGACTCTTGGTAAGCATGCAATTCATCAAGAGCTGAATCAAGTTGTCTTTGTCTGAAACTACTAGATGCTCCTCAATAGCCACTCTAGCTTCTTCCCTTAATGACAGATCCTCATTCTCAATGAGGCACAATTTACAGTAACAAGAAGCATGGTAATTCCTAATTATGATCCTAAGCTGAAAAAGAATCTTAGCTACTAATAGGCCAATAACCAACAGAAAACTTTTCATGAAAATGGGACAATAAGTGAAACACAACAATCCAGTGTTCTTTCAAACTCCAAGTATCAACCCATTAGTGAGCCAGGGCCATGATTTGTTTTTTTTAAATAGGCTAGAATGGAAAACAAAGAACATAATTCAGAGTGACAACAAGTAATGCTACAAAACACCTGTACACACACACACACACACGTAGGTCTCAATGTAAAATATATTTCTAGCAGTGTTTCAAAATTTTAAAAAAACAGTGGTAATGGATGTTAACTAAATGTATTATGGTAATCATTTTGCAATATATACATATAGCAAATCATTGTGCTGTATACCTAAAACTAATACAATGTTATATGTCAATTTTATCTCAATTTTTTAAAATGTCTTAAACAAAACAAAAACAAGTACCCCTAAGATAATTTTGCTTCTGATGCACAATAATGCTTGAGGCTCACTGAACTAAACAATGCTTCTCAACGATTACTGGATAACAGAATCTCTTGGTGAGCTTGGAAATGGATTCCTGAGCTCCACTTCTAAAGATTCTGGTTCAGGAGGTCAAGGGTGGCAGCCAAGGATCTGACTTCTAACATACTCCCAGGTGATGCTAATACTGCTGATGCCCTACCACACTTTGAGTAACAGGCTCTAGTATTTTATGAACCAGCCATAAATAAACTGCAGGTAATAAATCACTGTATTCAGAGGCTGCACGGTGATCTTCAGATTCATCAAGTCCAATCTCTTATCAGATGGTTGAATTTCTTCCACAAAACCCCAAGTGGTCAACCATCCCTTTGAATGTTATACCAACAAAGATGACCCACTGAATGCTCTACCACACCAGAGATGAACCATATATGACAGTTCACAAACAACCCATGTTAAGTACTAATGAAGATGAATTAGTTTTGTCAGGGAGTCATGACTAAAGATTACAGCTCTCTTTTCTTGTTTTCATTTAAATACGTGTTGTTACTGTGGTATACTACTAAGGTATGCCATTGTTCATTCTATACATTCAATGAGGAGAGATGAGACTCATAAGTGAGATTCACAGAACTTACTTTCACTAATTTTTGCTTTTATTTGTTCCCACAGTGGGGAAAAAAACAGTTTGAAACCAATGGAATACTTAGAACAACTTGATTTTATAACTTACTAAAAGGTGATTAACAAATATGAAAACTTGAAACACCTCTAATAGAAATCAGTTATGTTTTACTAATTTCAATAGTCCACTTGTACACTATTAAAGCTAAAATATAATTTAACACACATTATAAAATAAAACACATTAACTATTTCTTCTTCACTGTGAGGACAACTGAAATAAATACAACAGACTTTACTCATTGACATTTACAGTGCTCTGAAAGCAATGATCAAGAAGATCAGAGACATCAATAAATGGATATATTCAGCATGTACCCAAAAATTGTCCAGGGTCTATTAAAACTGAAGCATATCACTACAACAGAATATTGTACATTTTAATGGAGTAAAATGTTTATATGTTTTTATAACATTTCAGAGAACATATTTCTTCTATAAGTAGAAAACAATGAAATTTTAACAAAACAAAAGCAAAAGTAATTTATGCTAATAGTTGCAGAAGCACAACGCCACAGAGGTATGGAGAGACAGTTCCAACTGTGTCCCAAACTACAGTTCTACAACATTCCTGCTATTAGTGCTAATTCTAAAACTTCTCTAATATATTTACAGATAAACAAGGATCTGTTCCAGTCCTGAACCTAATTTTTTATCCCTTTTAACTGGGAAAAAATGCAATGTTAAAATAATCATTTTTAAGGGCTTTAAACTGTAGAAACATAGTAACTTGCACTTCCCCCCCTTCAATGGCATTAGTAAACTTATAACAATTCCACGCTGTTACTCTCATGAACTCATTAAACACAAGATACACCAATTCTACTGGCACATATTACCTGCGACAATGGTCAACAGAGATTTAAACAAAGAAAGAAAAGGTCCTACTTGAACAATTTTATAGTAGGGGTTGGTAAACTACAACCCTTGACCAAAGGATGGCCCCTGAGCTAAAAATAGTTACTACATTTTTGAGAGAGTAGAAGAAAGAAGACAAAAGAGAGGGGAGGGGGAGGGAGGAAGAGGAGGAAGAGAAGAATACACAGGAGACCATATTTTCTGACTACACCCAACAGAGCTCAAATGTTTACTATTTGGCCCTTTTCAGAAAAGATTTCCTGAGCCCTACCTATAGCAATATTGCTGAATGTAGCTCACACAGTATAACTGCATCATGCTAGAAAAGCATATGAAGCTAAATAGGCCTAGGAAAGTCCTTAGGGCAATTATCTACAGAACTATTTGTGAGTTATATCCAAAATGATTTAGAACAGGGCTTCCCTGGTGGCTCAGTGGTTAAGAATCCGCCTGCTAAGACAGGGGACACGGGTTCGAGCCCTGGTCCGGGAAGATCATACATGCCGTGGAGCAACTAAGCCTGTGCACCACAACTACTGAGCCTGTGCTCTAGAGACTGCGAGCCACAACTACTGAACCCGAGTGCCACAACTACCGACACCCGCATGCCTAGAGCCCACGCTCCCCAAGGAGAAGCCGCCGCATGAGAAGCCTGCACACCGCAATGAAGAGTAGCCCCCGCTGGCCGCAACTAGAGAAAAGCCCGCGCACAGCAACGAAGACCCAACGCAGACAAAAATAAACAAAAAATAAAATTAAAAAATTTTTTTTAATGATTTAGAATAAAGAAATTGTAAATTAGGCACTAGCTACAATCCACTGTCATAAAACTCTACTTCCAGCTGTGACACAGTACTGATAGCAGAATAATCCTCCTGTTGTGAATAAAAACCTTGACAAAATATATAAAACAAATGTATTCAAAGTATGGACAACAATCAACAAAAGACTGTGACCTCTGAGAAAACGAACTAATGAGGTGACTGTCCTAGGCTTTCTGCCTGGGAACATATAGCAAGTTCCAGTACAGAGAGGGAAAACTCAAGTAGAGAACACCAGTCTCAATAAACTGGGGAGACAACAGACTGAGAAACCTAAAAGAGCTGGTATTTGCAGGACAGATTACCAAAGAAAAGACAAAGACCCACTGAAAGAGGACTAGAAATTCTTTGCCTGAACAGTAAACCACACATTAGACAGTGGGGAAGGTTATGCTTGTGTGATGTAAGGGAACATATGGGAACTCTGTACATTCTGCTCAATTTTGCTGTGAAACTAAAAAATGCTCTAAAAATTAAAGTCTATTTTTACAAAAGAAAGAGAGACCTTGTCAAACAACTGGGAGAATCAATGGAGACCTCTAAAAAGTCGCACATTAAAAGTAGGGCTGGGGGACTTCACTGGTGGTCCAGTGGTTAAAATTCCACACTCCCAATGCAGGGGACCAGGGTTCGATCCCAGGTCAGGGAACTAGATACCGCATTCCGCAACTAGAAGATCCTGGATGCTGCAACTAAACACCTCGCAGGCGTCAGCGAAGATCCCGTGTGCTGCAACTAAGACCCGGTGCAGCCAAAAATATAAATAAATAAATATTTTTAAAAAATGAAATAAAAGTAGGGCTAAACTAATTCTAAAGTAAAGCCAATCATAGAGCTGCCCTAACAAGCTTTAAAAACAAGTCTCAAATCCTAAAGATGCTACCAGAAACCTACTAGAGCTAATCAATGAATTTGGTGAACTAGCAGGATACAAAATTAATGCACAGAAATCTCTGGCATTCCTATACACTAATGATGAAAAATGTGAAAGAGAAATTAAGGAAACACTCCCATTTACCACTGCAACAAAAAGAATAAAATACCTAGGAATAAACTTACCTCAGGAGACAAAAGACCTGTATGCAGAAAACTGTAAGACACTGATGAAAGAAATCAAAGATGACACAAACGGAGAGA